>NW_020837955.1:2310835-2400790 GCF_003676395.1 Aethalodelphis obliquidens
GTGTGTGTGTGTGTGTGTGTGTGTGTGTGTGTGTGTGTGTGTGTGTGGTTGTCTAGGCAGAGCTAAAAGCCAAAATTAAAGACTCTAAGGCCAAAAGGATCTTTGCGTGTATGAGAAACAACATTAAAGGTAATGTGTCTGTATATAGTGACAAAGGACAGCAGAAAGTTCAGCAAGAACTAGGTAAATATGAATTTGGATTTTAATCTAAGCAATGGGAAGTCATTGGAGGTCGTTTGTGTGTTGCATTATTGTTGTTGTGTTGGTGGTAGTTATTTTACACGTTTGGACCTCAGCCACCGAGAGTGGAGTCAGTCATAAACTTTAGTAATCAATGTGAAAGATCTCTCTTGATTAACTTATTAATCCTCATTCCTCTTCAACTTCCATTCTTACTTTTCTCACCCTAGGTCTCCACTCTAATTCTCTGGTTGGAATTGTTTTTATTAAATAATAACAGCTATTCAGAAATGTGTAAAAATTATGAGAATAGCTCAATGATTGCAGAAGTTTAAACATATCTGTGTAAGAGATAAAAAGACAAGCCACAGAGTGGGAGAAAATCTTTGCAAATTACTTGTCTTGGCCATTTAAATTACATTCTCTTTTCTCTGTTGGTGAGTTTACATGTTTAATTAAATGGGTTAATGCCTGAATGGAGATTTAAATGGCCATTAATTCTTACGATAGCTTTTCAGTCTACTGAGTGTTAGGTACTTTTCTGAGTCTGCAAGAGAAAACAAAAACATTGTCTCATTTCCTGCCATGTTTAAAATTTCACATTTATATACAATTAATACACATAATATGCAGAAATCAACTTTAAATATTGTGCAATAAAGGGGAAATATTTTGCAGTATTCGTTTTGAGGTTTCTGAGAATTTAATGCCATTTCAGAGGTGGTTTTCTAGGGACTTTCTCCCCATAGACACCTGCTAATCCCACTGCTCTGAAAAGTAATGTTTGTAAATAAAGTCATTACTTTTCAATTCTTAACAAAAGGAAAATCTTTAGGAGCTGAAATTAAGGCACTTTTTATAATGGGGAGTTAAAATAAAACTGTAGTTGTGTCATGAGGTTGCATGAAAATTATTTCAGGTTAATCATTAACTCTTCCAAATGCAATGAGAAAAATGTGTCCAAATATAAATGGATTCCCAGGAACAGCTAGTAATTGTTTTCTAAGGCCAAATGGACCTTTTGGCCAGTTTTCTTTCAAATTTTCACCCCTGGGTATGTTGTCAGTAATTTTGCACTATGAGTTATATAGCTTATAATTTGCTTGCATATCAAAACTATACTAAATCAGGTAGGAGTATGGTTGATCTGCCAGATGGCCCAGAGCAACATTGTAATGATTTGGAGATAGTAATTTCTATAGTCCGAGCTCTTCTGTGTGTGTTTGTGTTTGTCTGTCATCTTCTAGTATTTATTTTCTTACAGATTTACAGAGTGGTTTGTAGTAGAAGTGGGAAAGGGAAAATGAATGAAATAAATTGAGTCATGTTCATTGCCCTCAATAGCTGTTATTGTTATTAAACAGTAATTATTCTTTCCTACTTCAAATATGCCATCTGCTTAAATCACCTTCCAAAATCCCAATTAAACTATTAATTATCCATCTAAACAAAACAAAGAGCTTACCCAAATTTCAAGAAACTGAAGTAATAACAGAGTGGTGTGAATATGCTAATTTATAATTAACTCCATCAGATTTAGAAGCTTTCTTGGCAGGCGTAAGAAATAATGATAGCGCTCATATATTTTTATAATGAATATAAGAACTGTTATGCCCTGTATGTTGAAATTTTCATGTAGTCTTCATCACAAACCAATGAGTAGATACTGTTATCCTCATCCTATGTTATTGATAAGAAAATAGAGATTTTCAAATTATTTTAGGTATCTTGTTTATGGTCACATCTGGCACTGTGTGGACTTGAAAATAGGCAATGTGGCAAATTGTACTTTCCACAAATGACCAAAGTGATATTTCTGCTAACATAATCTTTTAAAAACCTTGCTATTCCTTGCCAAGGGGTGGAGTCCATACCAACTTCCACCCCTACTGGAAACCTTGGTGGGCTTGTGACTGCTCTAATAAAGTGTGACCAACAGAAATGATGTTTTTTTAACACCTAGGCTAGATTATACAAAAAGTAGAGTTTCCATGGTCTCTTTTTGTGACAGGACTGTCACCCTAGGAACCCAGCCTTCTTGGAGGAAATTCGGGAGAGATCACATAATAGGTGTTCTGGCTGAGAGCCACGGTTAAGGATTCAGCTGACAGCCAGCATCAACCTTGAGAGTAAGCAGGCTTAGGCCGAGTGGCCAAGTTTTCAAATGATTCCAGTCTCTTGCCATCAATACATCTCCTGTCTTTTAGTCTTTTCATAGGAGGCCCTATGTATCATGGAGCAAAGACAAGCATACCCAATATATTGTGTTTGATTTCCCAACTTAAAGAACCCATGAGCATAATAAAGTGTTCATTAAGTTTTAGTGTAATTTGTTAAGTAGTCCTAGTAAATGGAATAGGCAATCTAATTTCAAACTAGTATTTTGAAATATGAGAAAATACTGTCTCTGTCAAGGAAAATGAAGCATAAGCTATGTTATAACTCCAGTTTTTAAAGATTCAGAATATTTCCTCAAGCATAAAAATTATATACACACTTGTAGTCTGCAAAACTTGCAATGTTTGGGAGTCCTGCCTCTTCCATAGACACTATATGACTTCTGATTCCTTCATGACCAGGAGGAGGAAGAGATGAAACCAGGACCAAGGAAAAACCATTCAGCATAGTTGAATCTTTTTGTTGTTATTTTTTGTTCATCAAAACATCTGGCTGGGCAGATTTCCAAACACTGACTCTTTCTCATTGGAATGTTTAATGGATTCTTTACAGACTTCCAGCCTCCCCACAAAGTGAAATCATTTGCACTATACATTTATCTGCACAGGTGGTACAGTAGCCCTCTGATTTCTTACAACCTGTTGAACTTTTTCTCTGCACATTGACAAGCCACAGTCTCTTTCTGCTGGAGTCACCTCACTCTACCACACAGACTTCTTGGACAGGAGTTTTACAAGTTAAAATTGGTTCAAGAGGGAATACCACTTGAGTTGTCTATCCTGATCCATTTAAGATGTTACGAATTTTTGTCTCATGTCCCTCACATTTCAGGATGCTTCAAATCTCTCTCTCCATCTCTCTCTCTCTAATTGACAAAGTTAGTAGCACTGAACAGTCTTCGTCTGTGTATGACCTTTTACACATCAACAATCATTTGGTCAGAGGTTGAGGTGCCCGTCTTTCTTCTTACAGACAAGTCCCTTTCTTCAAGTGGTT
This sequence comes from Aethalodelphis obliquidens, assembly GCF_003676395.1. NCBI lineage: Eukaryota > Metazoa > Chordata > Mammalia > Artiodactyla > Delphinidae > Aethalodelphis > Aethalodelphis obliquidens. The sequence continues at coordinate 2,314,190 of NW_020837955.1, forward strand.
TAAATGAAGCCTCCCTTTCTCCAAAGCGGTAGGAAAAGAACCCCCTCATCTCATGAAAAACACAGACACATTCAGTCACAAGAGGGAAAGGGGCATATGCAGCGCATCTTATTTGGCAGATGACTGTATTTAAAGAAAATTCCTAGTGAATCTCAAGCTTTTTGTCTTTTAGGCTGAAGATGGATAATGAGCTTAGTGTTGAGACACTGGGTTTGCTACATCTCAGCAAGTACTGTATTTATAGCAGAAGAATGCTTTGGAATCTGTTTTGGGCATTGGTTACCAGCCAAAATCAATAAGTAGGAAAAATCCATTTTTAACATCTCAAGAATCTTATTGTACGTGCATAAGTTAACCAGACCTTTCTATGTTTTGAACTTTTACAGTTAAAACAGAATTTGGATTCTTTTTTTGTTTCTTGTGGTCCTTCTCTTGCCCCAAGGGATTAGCGTTTTTTGTTTTGTTTTTGTCTTGGATATAGTTCAACCACTACTACCTGAAAGAATATGAGGAAAATAAGGTGTCAGGAGAACATGAGTTTTCTCCTGGGTATCTACAGATAACTTACAGAAGTAACTGTTGATAAAAACAGAAAAGATAGTTTGGGACAATATTATTGATGATATTTACTGTAAAATCCTAAATATCTTGAAATTTCTATTTGAAAATAATTTCAAACTTAAACTTACAAGTACAGTACAGAAGCACACTTTACCAGATTCAGTTATTAACCTTCTGCCCATTTTGCTTTATTATTTTGTTCTATCATTATCTGTCATAATTTAGCTATCATCTATCTATCTCTAGCTATGGTAGGCAGAATTCTAAAGATGTTCTCCTTCCAGCCCCCAGATTCCTGTTCCTTGGTCATTCAATCAAACATTAATATAGGTACTACTATGAAGAGATTTTGCAGATGTAATTAAACTCCAAAGACAGTTAACCTTAAGATACAGATTTTAGGGACTTCGTGGATGGTGCAGTGGTTAAGACTCCATGCTCCAAATGCAGAGGGCCCAGGTTCGAAGCCTGGTGAGGGAACTAGATCCCATATGCCTGCTACAACTAAGGAGCCTGCATGCCATAACTGAGGAGCCAGCAGACCACAACTAAAGAGCTCACCTGCTGAAACTAAGGAGGCTATGTGCTGCAACTAAGGAACCCTCAAGCTGCAACTAAGGAACCTGCCTTCTACAACTAAGGAAGCTGGAGCCCACCTGCCACAACTAAGACCCAGATCAACCAAAAAAAAAAGATACAGATTTTATCCTGGTGGGTCTTATATAATCACATAACCTTTTATAAGTCAGAAGTCAGAGAGATGTGATAGAGGAAGGGATCAGAGTGATTCAAAGTGTGAGGATCCCACATGCCATTGTGGGTTTGAAGATGGCTCATGAACAAAGAAATGTGAGTGGCTTTAAAGTACTGAAAGTTTCCTAGCTGACAGCCAGGGAGGAAAGGACCTCAGGCTTACAACCATACGAAACTTAATACACTCTCTCCATATAACACTGTTCTTTTCCTTTCTTTCTTTTTTTTAAAAAAATTTATTTATTTATTTATTTATGGCTGCATTGGGTCTTCGTTGTTGTGTGCGGGCTTTCCTCTACTTGCGGCGAGTGGGAGCTACTCTTTGTTGCGGTGCTTGGGCTTCTCATTGCGGTGGCTTCTCTTGTTGTGGAGCACGGGCTCTAGGCACATGGGCTTCGGTGGTTGCAGCACGCGGGCTCAGTAGTTGTGGCTCATGGGCTCTAGAGCGCAAGTTCAGCAGTTGTGGCGCATGGGCTTAGGTGTTCTGCGGCATGTGGGATCTTCCCAGACCAGGGGTCGAACCCGTGTCTGCTGCACTGGCAGGTGGATTCTTAACCACTGCGCCACCAGGGAAGTCCAATACTGTTCTTTTTCTGAATCATGAGAATAAGTTGTAAATATTACATCCCCTAGATATGTTATTGGGTATTCCTTAAGAGTAAGGTTACTTTCTTAGGTAGGAATATAGTTACCAACTTAAGCAAATTTATCTTTGATGTAATACTTTTATCAAATCTGTTACTCATATTTTAGTTTTTGACCTAATAATGTCCTTGGTAGCAATTTTGTTACTCTAGTGAGAACATAGTCTCAAATCATGTATTGCATTTAGTTATCACATCTCTTTTAATCTAGGGTATATTCAAAGGTTTTCCTTTAGTTTTATTAAATAGTTACTTTTGCTGAGGTTTTTTTGTTTGTTTTTGTGTTTTTTTTTTTGGGGTACGCGGGCCTCTCACTGTTGTGGCCTCTCCCGCTGCGGAGCGCAGGCTCCAGGGCTCCGGACGCGCAGGCTCAGCGGCCATGGCTCACAGGCCCAGCCACTCTGCAGCATGTGGGATCTTCCTGGACCAGAACATGAACCCGTGTCCCCTGCATCGGCAGGCGGACTCTCAACCACTGCGCCACCAGGGAAGCCCTAAATTGTTACTTTTGAATAACACAGTCACCTTTTAAAATAAAGTTCTCCTTATTTTGAGTTTGTCTGATGTTTCTTTATGATTAGATTCATGTTTTGCGTTCCTGGCTAGAACATGATGTTACATATAAATGATGCTGTATACTTTTTAGGTTATCACAACTGAAGCTACATAATGTCAGTCTGCCCCTCATTGGTGATATTAGTTTTCATCATCTGATCAAGGTGTTGCCCTTGACAAAGAGTAGTTACTTACTGATTTTCCCCTTACAACTAATAAGCAATCTATCAGGAGACTTTAGAACCATGCAAATATTCTGTTCACTTACCAAAATTTCCCTCCAAGTTTGGCATCTGTTGATGATGAAACTGTGAAATAATAATTACTCTGATGGTTAGAAAGTGATGATTTCCAACTCCAGCACTCTCTTCTTATTCACCACTTACCATTGGTACTGTAAGGAATAGCCCTGTTTCCCTTCTACCCTATTTACTTATTTTGTATCTTTTACTATTGGTACAGATGTATGTTCTTCTACCTTTTTTCCTATATCTTATAATTTATTATGCTTCTTATTATTTTTGGAGGGAGAGCTCAAATTGTCTGAGATTTGGCCAGTGGTAGCCCCTTTAAACTGGCTGCCATGTCCGTGGGACATGGCACTATCACTTTTTTGGAGAAGTTCTTTATTTTCTGACATAATAAGATGACCAGACTCATCTTGTATATATCCTGACTAAACCTAGAATCAGCCCTGTCTCCAAAAATACAATGGAAACTTAGATAGTTTAACTTGAGGAATTATACCATGAAATTCTGTAAGAATATTGATCTTGAAATAAAGTTTGAATTAGAATACATTGTAGATAAAATGGGAAGACAGATTATGAGACTAGAAACTTTATTATTGTTTTTTTTCTTTCCTGTAGATCTTGGTAAAATTTTGGGGTGAATTTTATTTCAGAAGAGATGATCAAATTATCTCTTCTCCTCTCTTTATCCTCTCCTTCATTTTATCAAAGGAAGACAACTTCATGGCCTTACCCTGGTAATTTCTTACAAAAATATGGTATATGAACACACCTTTGACATCTCTGTTTAGCTGTACACAAAGTCAAAATAAATATTTAAAGACAAATCTTTCTAAATAATCATAGAGTTAGTGGTTTGCAGAGAAGAGCTTTATGAGGACAGTAAGTTCTTACTAAATCAGAGGTGTAATATGAAGTTTAAAATTAGCAAAGCGCTCTGATGGATCCAGGTTTACAACCCTTTGTGCTTGAAACTGAAATATGATTTCATATGGAAGTCAGTGTTCATTTCAGTAGGCAATATTGAAAAAGTTTGCTCTGTAAATTTTTGAGGAACACCAACAGGATTTGAGCTCGTTTGTATTGCCTGAGGTCAAGACTAAATGTGTCATAAAGGAGAACTGTTACTCATTCAATTTTTATTGTATCTTGTGTGGTCTCTACAGAGAATAAGAATTTGCTAGTACTTATCCAGAGAAGGTATTTCTCTGGACTTGCATTATTTATTTTTTAAACCACAGCTAGCAGTAGGTCAAACTCAAGTGGGTATATTTATCTAGGACATTCTGAAACTGGGGATTAGTATCAGACACAAATGGATCCTTTTCTAAATGCATGTTTTAAAACTCATTACATAGATTAATAAGGGGATTTATATTCATTTATGCAAGAAAAAATGTCCAGAATTATCAAGAGCAATACTGCTGGAAAGGTGGTCATGGACTGCTATGATTTGTGGAATGTTTGTCAGTGGCCCTTAAGATGGGTTCAGAAAGTGAGACTTAACATTTGGAAACTGTTATTGAAATTAGCATTGCTATGATATACAGGCATGTGATCATTTTTATAGTTATTTATTACATTTTCTAAAATATCAGTCCAACCAATGGGTTGGAATTTTAAAACAACACAAAAAATAGATCCTTGATTGTAGAGTTTGTAAAGTAATAATCTATAAATTGAAAAATTAAGTCCAAATTAGGGGTTTTCCTGAAATATTTAGATTGAAGAATATTTTAAAAATTATATATGTCTATTTGTCACTTAAATTTTCTGGATGAATGTCTTATTTTCAATTTTTCTCTAATTATCTTTATATGAAAAATAAGATTCTTCTATCTGCCAAATATTTTTGGCTTCTTCTCAGCTCAATTGTCTGAGAAAAATCAGTTTTTATTTCAATATTAGAAAAGGGTCATTGCTACCCATGCTTCATTGCTTCCTCTGAATCTAGTTCAGAGTCTGCATCATAGTGTCAGGAGATCAGAGAACTAGTTCTTGTCTAATTCACAAGCTCTTTTGCAATTTAGATCTTAAGAAACATCAAGGACACAGAGTTCACTGAGAAAATTAGCCAATGTCTTGTGAATAAAGCATGGACATAAAACACAACACAGTATCAAATTGCGTTAGACAGTTGGCAAGATGGGGAAATCAATAGCATCTTGGCATGTTGATGAGAAATGCTGACTGATTTGTGGCATCATTCTGAGCTCTAGGCATCAGTTACTGTATTTTTTCATTTTTATTATATAATGCTTACTGTTTTTTTTATGAAAGCATTACTTGATCATAATACAAACTTAAAATTACAGAAAGCTGTAATGATTAAAATGAAAATCACATGTATTCTTACCACCCAAGGGTAGCTGTTCACAATATTGTATCCAGTTTTACATATGTAAGTATTTCTTCTATGTCAATTGGTGTTATTTATGTACATGAATTTGATAGTGATTTTTAACCTGCTAACATATAGGCATTTTTTCTCATGTTATCTAAAATTCTTCAAAAATGTAACTTTAAAGATCTGCGTAGTATTTCATAGTATATTTAACAATTTCCTCACTGTTGAACATTTACTTTAATATTTGTTAGAGCAAACAACATTACTATATATACATATTTGTCTGCATTTCTGTCTGTTCCTTATGATTGATTTCTAAAACAGTGCCATTTTATTGAATTATATTTATTTCCTACTGGGACATTGCATTTTATTTATATTTTGAAAGTCATATTTTTCTGTCTGTTCAAGTATGTATAATAGCTAGTTTGGTTCATTGTAAAATAGACATAAATTCTTTCAATTCAGTTCTTAAAATTGAAACCGTATGTTCATATAATGATGCAAAATATAGTACAGAAATGCATGTTAAAAAATACTTAGGGCTTTCCTGGTGGTGCAGTGGTTGAGAGTCCGCCTGCCTATGCAGGGGACACGGGTTCGTGCCCCGGTCCGGGAAGATCCCACATGCCGTGGAGCGGCTAGGCCCGTGAGCCATGGCCGCTGGGCCTGCGCGTCCGGAGCCAGTGCTCCGCAACGGGAGAGGCCACAACAGTGAGAGGCCTGCGTACCGCAAAAAAAACCCCCAAAAAACACTTAACCAGTACCTCTGCTTACAATCAAGCCTCCCCCAACATATGTAAAACTTTAAATCGTTTCTATTTTTAGTTCTTGTGATTATCACTCTAATAGTTAATGATATTCTTTTATATTCACTTCTTGATCTGAGAACTTGGGCATTTTCTATAGATTATTGCTATGAGAGGAGGGTTTCTCTCTATTATGGTCCCCCCGCCCCAACCTACTTCTTTTATTTTTGACGTTTATATTATTATTCTTGCTTTTTATTGCTTATCTATGTAACTCTATGCAATAAAATTAGGTCATTTTTTCTTGTATCCTCCTCTGTGGCTAGTTTCATGACTCCTCACTAGGTAAGATGTGGATATTTGCCCTTATGATTACACCACATTTTTAATCATTTTTAATTTTCTACCCTGTGCCCTTTGTACTTTTAATTTTATATTCTCAAAGGAGAAGAAGTTAGTATTGTGTATGCACAAAATTCAGTTTTCTGAGCACTCTCTGTATGTTGATGCCAAAAGATGTTAAATAGTAGTATTTTATTAGTATGAGAGAATAAAGAGATTGGATGCATGTAAGAAAATATAAATGATATTCAAGGAGATCTAATATATGTCACATGTGAGTTCCAGGAAGAGAAGGCTGAGAAGATAGGTCAGAGGAAAGGATCAAAGAGACAAGGGAGGGGAATATCAACAGCTAAAGATGACAGGAGTCTGCAGGTTTTTAAAAAGTTATTATGGTTTTCTAGGCCCTTTGTATTTTTGTTAGATGTTTAGCATAATTTGTCAACTTCCAGAAAAAAGAAAGCCTGCTGGATATCGATTGAGATTGCATTGAAGCTGTAGATTGATTTGGAGAGAACTCTTTCTTGATAAAATTGAGTTTTTTTGGTCTCATGAACATGGTATTTATTTCCATTTATTTAGGTCATCTTAAAGTCCTCTTAACAAAGTTTTGGAGTTCTCAGTATACAGGTCTTTCACATCTTGTGGAATACACAAAATACTTATACAATAAGTATTTTATATTTTTGGTACTATTATAAATGATATTTCTAAATTTCCACTTGTCTGTTACTAGTTAATAGAAATACTATTGATTTTAGACTATAGATCTTGAATTCTGTAACCCTGTTAAACTCATCAGTTCTGGTGGTTAATTCATCGGTTCCATAGGATTTTCTACATTGACACTTGTGTCCTCTCTAAATAAAGACAACTTTATGTCTTTCTTTCCATTTCTGATGCTTTTTATTTCTTTTTTCTTTTTCTTCTTATTGCACTGGTAAGAACCTCCAGTACAATGTTGTATAGACGTGGTGAGAGCAGAAATCTTTTTCTTGTTCCTGATATTAGGGACAAAAAATTCCATCTTTCACCAGTGAGTACAATGTTAGCTGTAGGATTTTTGAGGATGCCTTTATCAGGCCTAGGAAATTCTCTTTTATTACTAATTTTCCGAGTTTTTATTTTTTTAAACCAGAAATGGTCTTTATATCTTTAAATGGTTTTTTAAAATTATTGAGATTATTATTTTTTAAACTATAATCTTTTAGATCATTTTTTTCTTTCAGAAAGAAATCTAAAAGTTAATATTTATCTTTACTGTGCCTGAGCTCTAACAAAATCTAATAAAATCAAAGACACATCCATTGTCTTGGAGAATAGGAAAGCAAAAATTGCACCAAAGTTAAACAGGTAGGGAAAACTTTATTCAAGGCTATTGGAATAGTGTAGAATGCCAGAACTAAAGTCTGAACTTAGCTCCACTGAAACAAAAGGCAGGAGAGTTTAATCACTGAGGTGAATGAGTGGAAAAATACTGGAGGATATTAGTGGAGAGATTAACCAGTTGAATATGTCCAGCACATTGAGTTATTCCTGAGTTTTCAACTGTTTTGCTCTGTATATAGGCCTGTTTTGCTAATTGAGACTGATTGAAGGTAGACTCCTACCTCCTACAGAGACTGGGAGAAAGGGCTCTATCTCCCTTGATGATTACATTCAAATGAATGCCTCGCAAGTCCATGAGAAAGTCATGCCTGGATCGGAAAACTGGCCAGAGGCTTTTAAAAAGTTTTTCATACATCACAAAAGGACAGAGAAAGAATTTACAGTTACAAGGCTTTCTGAAATAAATGCTCTAAGAAAAGGGAGGTCGGGGGCCTAGAGTCAGGAAGTAGCCTGTCTAAAGATTAGTCAAGCTGACAGGAACATTAAGGCTGTCTTGGTCACAACTATATAGTCCCTGGGTAGGCTTGTTAAACAATGCTCCTGTGTGACATTGGAAGGCATGCTGTACTCCTTTTTGATTTTGGATAAGTTTTGGATAAGTTTTCTTAGCCTCAGGTATTTCAATAATCACATAAGGTGGGAGATGATGATTTTTCTAGCCAGAGTAGTGGCAGTCATCGTGGTGGCTATAGGTAGTCAAATTTTTAAAAAGTATTTTTTAAATTAAAATTCAGAAAAATTGAAATGTAAGCAAATAAGACTTGCTGATTGAAGAAATGGTGGGATATTAGAGAAAGAAAGGAGTCAGTGATGACACCAAATACTGTTTTTTTCTGAACAGTGGGAAAAGTAAGGTTTTCATTAACTTTGTTTTTATAGAGTTGGTCATCAGATTAGCAATCAAACTATGTCTTGTTTTATATACTATCTGTGACTTTTTCCCTGCAGTATATTGGTCCCCTGCAATATTGCCTTCACAGCATTTCGTATCTAATTCTTAGCCTTTCGTCAAAAACCTGCTCTTACGCTGTCTTTTCAATGAAATAATTCCAGTTATCTCCAGCCTGATATGATGACAATACTATTGTTAGTATTGTTAGTGTTGTTGCTAAAGTTTTTGGCGGTTATACTCTGTGCTTGGTACTATGCTAAGACCTTTACATTAATTGTCTAATATCATCCTTATAACAACTCAGTGAGGTATTATTATTATTCATTTGTTTTTACAAGTGAGAAAACTAAGGCTTAAAGATGTTGTCACCCCTAGAGATGAGGATGCAAAGACGGAAGTGGTGGCACTAGTATATTAATTCAGTTTTGTTTAACTCCAGAGAACCAATCTCTTAAACTTCTAGAATGACTTATTAATTGCAATTATTGATGAATGACCACTTGTTCTATAGCTTATGTTTGGTTTCCCCAAGGTGATTGCGTTTGTAATTTAATCCTGTGCATCCATCCTTTATTTCTCCTCGTTACCCCTGTGGTTAGTGCTGTACACTATTCAATTCTTTTTGCGTTATGGTTCTCTACTGAATCATATTTGAGAGAGAGATTGTTTCTTTATTCCAAATAATGTAGCAAGATCCTCTGGCAAATTATTTATATAAGGCGAGTGGATTTTATCAAAGGCTTCAGTTACCTGACAATTTTTCTATCCACACACATTGTTCATTACCTAATTATTTATTTATTGACTTGTGTTAATACATTTTTTTAAAGTGAGATAATGATGTTTATTACACAGAAATCTCAGATATGTTTTCTTTTTCTTCCCGGCATAAATTCTTTTTTTTTTTTTAACATCCTTATTGGAGTATAATTGCTTTACAATGGTGTGCTAGTTTTTGCTGTATAACAAAGTGAATCAGCTATACATATACATATATCCCCATATCTCCTCCCTCTTGCGTCCCCCTCCCACCCTCCCTATCCCACTCTTCTAGGTGGACACAAAGCACCAAGCTGTTAATGAGAATAATAATAATGAGAATAACATTATTCTCCAATAATGTATTGGAGAATCAGAGCTAGGGAACTTGAACATCATTTGGTACATCCTTCTACCCAAAGGTAAATTCCCTGCACAGCCTCCCTGACAAAGCATTGCTCTATTTCTGATTAACTATGGCAGTAAAGGGAAAAGCAGAATACCTCAATGCATTCAGTTTTATTATTGAATGAATATGTTTGTTCAGAGTTACCCATGATAGTTAGTTGAAATCTTCCTCTTTGTAACTTTTCAACCATTGCTTTTAGTTCTACACTTTTAAGAAATAAAAATAAATTTAAGATACACACTGTGCCACATGCTCAAACACTTAAAGATGCCCATCATCTTCCTCTCAAGGCTTCTTTCTTCAGGCTAACTTTGCTCAGTTCCCTTACATACTCTGTGGCGCCCATCCTACTCCCTCTCAATTGGCTCTGTTTTTCCCTGGAAAGAGGCAGCAAAAATATTCGTTGCTGTAGGCTGCCATATTGATAGCAAACAGGCCAATTAAAAAATGCCACCAGGATAATGACCTAGTTCCTAAATAACTGATCTTTCCATGCATTGATTCTAATCAGTAGATTATGGATTCACGAGCACTTGGTTTATTGACACTAATCACTGTATAGACAATGTCCCTGAAATATTCAAGATGTTTGTCCACATTATAGTCTCTCTACAGTTTCTCTGACAAGTTTCTGTCCTTCCCATTTTGATCTTTGTCTTTTGCACAATTGCTTTGAAATGTATCAGTCTTTTCCTGAATCAGATCTAGTAAATGTCTCCTCTGTCCATCTTAAATGCTCTTTATTTCTTTTAATGAGGTTTTTCTAATTAATGGCATTAACATGAGATGATCTTCAATCTTGGTTAATCCGAAAAGGGAAGTGTAAAGTTTAGTTTTAGCTGGAATTTCTGCTATATATACAGTTGCTTCTCATTATTTGCCATAGTGATGTTTTAGAAAGTTACCATAGATACTGAATTAGTGAATACTGAACTTTCGCTCCTAGGGGAAATACAGGGTTAGGTTCCTGCAAGCCTCTGGTCACAACATTTTTATCAACCAAAACACCATTTATGTTTGGTAGGTTTGCTTGCCAACAATGTCCTTGTAAAACAAGCTAGTCTCTTCATTGTTGAAAACCTGCTCTACCATGAAATCCTTTTCCTAAATAACACTTAGCAGGTATTTTTACAATTCTTCCGCAGTCTCTTGACTCACAGAATTTGCCTCACCTGCAAGTTTAAGTTTTTTCATGCTCTATTACCCTTTGAAATGTCCAAGCCAGCCAGCACTAGCTGTAAAGGGTTTAACATTTTTCTGATTCTAGGTAATGTGATTATAAATTTCTCTGGCTTTCAGCCTCACAATAGTGCCATCTACTACACTTTTTACAATGGGTCATCACCTCATGAATCCACAAATTTAGCTACTTTTGTCTTTTCCATGGTTTCGTTATATATTATAGATGTTGCTTTAGCACATTCTGGAGTGGTCTCATGGACAGATTGGTGAATTTCCTCTTCATTTTTCTGGATATACCTTATTGTTGATTCATTAATATTGAGCTCATAGCCAACAGCACTATAACTCATGCATGAATGAATCTAACACACATATTTTCCCCATAAAGTATATCACAGCCTTCCACTTAGGAACACTACACAGCACTTCAGTATTATACCTGGGAGAATTTTAAAATTCTCAAACTAAATTCTCAAGAATTTAGTACCAAGAAAAAGTACAAAAATGTAAAAGATGTAAAAGATATGGCACTAAATAGACTTTTAAAAGCACGCTTGTTTACAGCATGAGAGCTGACTTGCCTTGTTTGACACACGCTGGGAATGCGTGTGTCCAGCAACTTAAGTCTTTGCCTCTATGTACATGTCCATGAATAACCACGTAAGTGCCCAAGTATTGATTTGGAGGTTACAAATAAATTTTAGTGAGTAGACCAGTCTGTAAATATGGAATCTACAAATAATGAGGATCAACTGTATTAGGGTTAAAGGATATGAGCCTTCAGAATGAAAAAGTCCACCAAATGTCCAGCATAAAACCATATGCTTTGACAGATCATTGTGTATTTTCAGAACATTAAGCTTAAGAGAAGATTCCCAGATTATATCCTCCACCTTGTAAACTCAAAGAAAAGTTTTTCTCAGGCTCACTTTGCTGGTTACTCTTATTGCATCCTTTAAAAAAATTATTCCATCTTTTGTTTTTATTTGTTTAGAAATGTATTATCCTTCTACCTTCTACTGATGGTTGTATTCTCATGCTCTTCTTAATTAGAGGTTTATGACTTTATGTATGTTTTACTATTATCTTAGGGGAATTATAACAGAGAAGAAAAACATATCTTCAATCTTCCATTTTTCACTGACAGCTCAGAGACTGAGAAGCTAATGTGCTCTGCATAAGCAGAAAGTAGACAAGTTTCTGGAAGTTGGATATGGGAGGGTAGTAAAAATTACTTGAACCCTTGAAGTGTGTGTTCCAGGAAGATCAGGTAAATCACCTGAGCTGGGGAAGAGACAAGTGACATGAGTTATACATCAGAATGTAGGTTTGGAAAAAGTAGACTAAAGCTTGTGGAAGAGTAGAGAGTGGCTCTGACTTGTTATTTTTTGACCCACGCCTAGGAGCCTGAAAATACTTTTTTAATAGAAAGATATGATATGAAATCCTAATCAACTTTTTCTAGTCACATAGATTGTGTGCTTTTGTAGAATGAAACCACATATTTGTATTGATGTCTTGTATTTGAATGATGCTAAAATTACTTTATTAACAAAATCTATACTTCCTATAGACTCTAAATGAGAAAGACCTCCAAATTGTTGAGTCCTCAGGTCCATGATTTAATGATGGCTGAAATGAGGAGATAAATTATCCATTGTATCATTATTTTTCCACCAAGAGAAAAAACAGAATTAAAGCTTTGTACTTTGTCAGCTTGTCCCCTGGGTAATAGAAGAGGAGGCTGAGCCTGAATAAATGTGATGGGAGGGATACACTGATTCAGGTTCTTACTGAGATGTGGTTGTAAGAGAAATTTACACACGTAATTAATATTCAGGAAAGTATGGAAGCCAAAAAAGTCCTCAGATAAAATTAATGGTTTTGAAAACTCTGACAGCAGGAAACGCCATTAACTATTATGCTCAAAAACAAAACAACCACCTGCTGCAAACTTTCTTATTTTGGCATGGCAGAACAAATGTGCTAGAAAGAGAAAAACTGTAAGGAACCATTTTATTTTTGATAGAAATCAAATATCATGATTTGCCAAGGTCTTATGACAATTTTGGAAGGGAAGTTTCTTTTCAGAACTTGGAACTAAATCCATCTGTATTTCTATTCTTGAGTATTTAACCAATGAGGTTTTCCTAAGATGTTACTTTTATCCTGAATTTACATTATCCTGGATCACTTGATTACTGGCTTATGCTATAGTCTCACACATGATTTACCATGTATAATAACCTGCCTTCAAAACTTATGCATATATAAATAGATTACAAGATATTAGTGGATACATAACATCAAATACATGAATGTAAAGAAAAGTCTGAGTTCAGAGGAGGTGGTATTACATTGTTCTGTAGAGGTGATTTTATTTTTCAGTAGGTTCAGGAAGGGGGAAAGTTACTAAATGAAATTAATATTTAAGCAAAAATTCTAAGGAGATAAATATGTACAAACCCAAGAGTCTTAAGAATATTTTATTAAAATATATGAAGGGTTATGGAAATAGCAAAAAGAAATTATTTCATAGTTGAATAAGCCATACTACCTATATGGAATTTTGTAAAGAATTTATGCACATTCAAAGATTTATTAAATATGGACATTTTGGCCAACTTTCAGTTAGCCAAACATATTGTTTCGAAAATGGATTATGGAAAGAAGGTAGACACTTAAGGTAAACATGAATAGAAAAGCAATGAAGATTGGCACAACATTGTAAATCAACTATACTTCAACTTAAAAAAAAGGAAAAAAAAAGCAATGAAAGAGAGGAAAGAGGGAAGGAGGGAGGGAGGGAAGAATGGAGAGAGAGAGCAGCAGACTTGAGAGCATGCAGCAACCAGAAGAGAAAGTTATTTATATTCCTGCCTTTCCATTTAACCATTGCCATTAGTACTTTAAGCCTTGAGTTCCATGACATTTTTCTCTCTTCAAGTAGTCTCATTCCTTGATTATACTGAATAACTTTTTTTCACTGAAAAACAAAAGAGCAGTGTTACCACCAACTTCAAAAGGTTGTTTGTAGGATTACTTAAAGCATTGAATGTGGAAGCACATTGAACGGAAAATGTACAGTGTTAAATGAAATGATACATTAATATGAAGGCAGCCATTTTTATTGCTTTGAAGTTTTTAATCAGTAAATCAACTTTTTATTTGTTTAAAAATAAATTATTGTGAAAAATGGCTGATACTGAAATTGTGTTCATCTCTTTCTCGACTTTGACACCACATCCACAGAGTGTATGACATGAGGCAGCATTATTGGGGTCAAATGGACCTTGTGGGTCAAATTTTAGCCTTATAATTATTCATCTTTTTTATAGGCAATAATGCCTTCCTTCAAAATCACTTGCATGTCAGCTTTGACCTGTGTAAGTCATAATCAGCATTATACACACTCATACAGTGTGTTTGTTCACCAAGGAAAGACAAAGAGGCTTATTGAAAACTTCAATACACACTTCTTTCTGACTTTCTCAATATATATATTTTTACACAGTGCAGACTGCAAGGGGAAGGTAAAGAGCAATCTTATGGGGCTACTAAATGGTTCATTTGAACTCCATTCAACCATGTGATGTGCAGTTATGCTCTAGTGAACTAGGTAGACAACACTTCTCTCAAGTGTTCATAGTTTGTTCAGGGAGGTAGACAATAAATAAGGAAATAAATAGTTTTGATAGTACTGACTTCTAAGAAGAAAATAAATCACAGTGATAATTAGAAATGGGGAACCATCTGCTTCGGTTAGGATGGTCTGGGAATGTGTGTGTCAGCTTAGATACTCAGGGAAGGACTCTCTAGGGTGGGCAGAGTGGGGGGCATTTGAGCTGAGGACAGAATGATGAAGAGGCTGAAGCTGGACAGATGTCTGGTAGAGTGCAAACATCCACAGGCAGAGGAGATTGGCATATCTGAGTGAAAAAAAAGAAAAGATTCAAGCTGGGGATATATATATTTTTCTTCAGTGCATGTGTCTAGGTAACGGGTTATAATCCAGGAAAAATTTTTAGACTCTTGCCAAAGGAGGTAAATTCAATGGATAATGTAGTAAAATGTACAGGTTTAATATAATCACTTTTGATTTTCCCTGTGGAATGTATTCTTTACATATAGTTTTTCTTGATAGGTTTTGCCTTTGTTTTACAGTCACTGTACATATTAATGTTCTTGCAGAACTGCTTTAAAGGATATTATAATTATCCTGATCAACTATAAAAGCTATACTATAGTCGTAACTGTTGTAGTCCATATCCATGGATGATATCTTCTGGCTACTCATCTCTATTTTGAATAGTCATGGAAGTGTTTTGAAAATTAGAAAGGAAGAGCAAAAATATATCACAATGATGGTTTCCTGAATAGCTGTGTTAAGCAGGTGATTTTATGTTTATGTGTGTGTGTATGTAAACACAAGATTTTTTTCTCAAAGGAAACTGTGACCTTTATTGTTTTGACTTTACGTAAGTTATCTTTTCTGGCCTACAGATTCTACAGCCCTCTTCTTCCAATAGACTCACAGCACTAATATACGCAGATATAGCCTCAAACCACAAGTAACATAAATATATTTTCTATTTATATGAGGCACAGAAAACCAAGGAGAAGCATTGGAAGATTTAAAAAGAAATCTAATGGGAAAAATTGGATGAATGAACCTTCTTTAAATACACACTGCTTTCCAAATGTTCCTTCCAGTGTGGTCAGCATTAGCTTTTTTTTTTTTTTTTTTACTTTGTAGTCGATTTCATACACACACGCGCACACACACACACACACACACACACACACGCACGCACAACCCACCCACAAGGGAGTATTGGTATTCAGCATACAAAAATCACACATTAAAATTGTAGATGGTTAAGTCCAAGCAGATGGTTGCACAGCATTTATGTCTTTGATTAAATTTTATTTTGATTTGTTAATGGAACTATAAAATTCCTTAATGAAGCATATTCACGAAAAGCCAAAGAAGAGAAGATTATTAGCTGGGCTTGTATTACTGAGGCCATAAAATTAACAAGTAAACAGAAAACATAACTGTCAAATTATTTATGGGCTTCTCTTTAGCATAAATATTTTTAAGGCTGTATACCCAGGTTGATTTGGTAGCAGATGGAGTGAAGCAACCCAGTTAGAAAATATTAAAACAGTTCCCCAAGGCTCATATCATTTAGCAAGTGTGTTATTAGGGTAGGCAGGGCAACAAGGATCAATGTTGGCTGTCACTCAGAGGACATTGAGCTGGGGAGGAACATGTAGAGATTGGAATTTAGGAACAAGTGAAGATTTGGAATAAGAGTTTAGAATATATAATTGCCATTTTCTGGAAGAGATAGAACTTCAGAAATTTGAGAAAGTGTTCAAGGAAAAGAAACAATAGGAGTTATTAGTTTTAAATATTTTAAAGTCCTGGAGTCAGGATGGTATTTGTGGCCTGCTAGAGAAGATGTATCAGCAGCTCAGTCAGGTGAGGAAAGGGGATTTTGACATAGCAGTTCCTCTGATACTTCTTCCAAGCAAAGGCGGGACCTAATGTCATAGTGTAGATGCCTGTGGGCCTGAAGGTGTGAACTGCATGAAAGGTGAAAGACATTTCCAAAAGCCAGAAGGCAGCAAACTGTTAATTTTTTTTTTAACATCTTTATTGGAGTATAATTGCTTTACAATGGTGTGTTAGTTTCTGCTTTACAACAAAATGAATCAGTTATATATATATACATATGTTCCCATATCTCTTCTCTCTTGTGTCTCCCTCCCCTTTTTTTTTTTTTTTTTTTCCAAAGAGCAACTGCTTTCCCGTCATTAGGTTAACTGCCAGAGAAAACACATTTAAAACACATCTTTGGAATTTTCTATTCTGCTCTTAAGAAAAGATGCATGTTTCTCCCCTATAAATTCTCTCCCATAAACAGTTCATGGTTGTGTTTTAAACAAAGTGCTTCAAATCTGGGAGGGAGGGAACAATCTTTAACATGGTTTTGAAGAAGATCAATAATGAAAACAAAGTATTGTAAACTCCGTAGTGTTAAAAATTAAATCAGTTGCATTCCTTGGTTTTATGATACAGAATTTGCTTCATCACCTCCCAACCCAGCTTTAGGGCAGGAATGCACTCTTAAAATGGACAGAAGAGGAAGGCACTCTTGCTGTGCTTGATTTCCTGCTCGGTGCAGTTTCATCTCCTTTCTGGTTTGGGCAGCGTTTATTATATCTACTGTCTTATTTATGTACATCTTTGATATCTCATTTGATTAAAAGTTTGTTGTTGAGAATGGAACTCATATTTGGATCACACTTGTATCCTTTTGCTAAGCACACGTGATGTCTTTTAGGTCTTTGGTATTGATATATATTTTTTAAACAGTTTGATTTGCAAGCTCTATCAGCTTGGTTTAATCCCACTGTGAGGCAGCCTGATGATTTATCCTATTGCTATGAAAGCTTAGAACTACGTGATGATAGAACACTGAAGTGCATGTGATTAGTTCAATTCCACAGCATTGCTAGCACAATACTGACCAATACAATATATTGGTAAGTAATATTTAATTTAGAAAACTTCCTCTTGGGAATTGCATTGTAGTGCTAAAGATGTATAAGGCATCCAAAATAGACCACAGTCATTTGGATTATCTAAAATTATGTTAGTTACATTTATGCCAGAAACTGTGCCAAATATTTAGTATGATTTAAACAATATTTACTCATAGTTTAGTTATCTTTCTTGTATAACTTCATGCATATAGCATATAGATGAGATCATTCTTTTTTTGTTCTTGTTTTGTGCTTGTGTGACCATTTTCTGAATCTGATGGAAAAAATGAGTACTTTTAGCATCGATATGAATATTTTACCCTCAATTTAAGGAACATTAAAGATACACATTTAATTTTATACTACAGTAAAAGTAAATGGCAGAATCTTTATTTTTGTATCTAAAATTAATATATATGAGTAATAAATATATTTGGATACATATATAACAAAATGCTAAAAACTTTTTAAATTAAAAAATTTTGCATTAAATGCTCATGTTCTAATAATATCCATCAATATACCTGTGGATCAAAATGACAATATTTACACTCTTTTGAAATTTAGTTCTGAATGAATAAATTTACATTGTGACTATCATTTTTTGAGATGATGTAAGATATATAGGAAAGTGGTAAAAAAATTATGAATCACACAAAGAAATCGTTAGACTTGAAAGGATCTTGTTAAGAAATAACTCCTATGAGAATTCTGGTGCTCTTAGTTTGAAATTGACTTAATAATAAAACAATAAAATGTACTTATTTATTTTATATGCATTAAATATATATATTAGCCCTGTAGAAATGTATACTGTATTTATAATTTGAAAATTGATATGAATATGAAAATTATTTACAACTGAAATGATTTATTCCAGTGTAGGAGAACATTTATCTGTGCAATTGAGAGATTTAAAAGCAGAATGAATGACCCGTTTTTCATTAGGCTCGAGGCCCTGTCCCATGTACAGATTGTTGTAGATAAGCCATAGAAAACCAAGTAGATTACAAGTTTTAACCTAGTATTATATAATTCAGTAAAATTATAATAGGTTTTACATTAATACAGAAATGTTTCCAATGGCATTTGTTTAGATTTTTGCTTGTAAATAGCTCAAGCCCATTTTGAAGTAATTTAATCAAAATATAAAATCTATGAGGACCTTGGCATCTCATCAAACCTGTAGACTGAAATGTGGCTGGGATTCAGAAGCAATTATATCCAGTGATTTGTCCACTATTGGGAATCTCTCCATTTATCCTCTCTCCCTCTCTGTATGTCAGCTTCATACTTTTCTCTTTTTCTGTAGTTCTGCCATTTTCATTTCTCAGTTCTACATGACAGAACGTATAGTAGCTGATAGATCCTGAGGTTAATATTTTATAATGTCAGCCATTAGGAAGAGATCATCCTTGGGGATGAATTGATTGGTCCCGCTGGGCCAGACACTCACTTCTGACCATTATGTTATGGTCTGAAGTTGGATCATATTGAACCATGGCTGTTCCAGCTGCCATATGACTGTGGAAGGGAAAGTTCCCAAAGGAAGTAAGAATGTTGGTCAAATTTCATAGATTTCCTATAAAAATAATCCCTTGGAATCTCAGCATACATCTATATCTTTCAGTTCAAATATAAAACATCACATAATATATACCTATGCATTACAGGTTGGGAAGTAGACACTGAGATGGTGATTAATGTGTAAAAGTTTTAATAGGGAGTTAAACACCTATGGAAGGAAAGAAAGGGATGGAAGCAAGATTGAGCAGAGGGAGA
The DNA here is from genome assembly GCF_003676395.1 of Aethalodelphis obliquidens. NCBI lineage: Eukaryota > Metazoa > Chordata > Mammalia > Artiodactyla > Delphinidae > Aethalodelphis > Aethalodelphis obliquidens. The sequence goes on from NW_020837955.1 coordinate 2,333,360, forward strand.
AGTTGGGCTGAGACCCAGTCTCATCAATGGCTCAGCTGACCCTATGTGGTGCTGTACAGTTGTACGGGCCTAAGTAGGGCTGTGAGGCTTGGGCCTTTATACCCCTGCATTAACGACTCAGTGGATGTCAGCTGACTTAGGAAAGGAGTATATCCTTGGGCTAACTTTAACTAAGGCAATTCCTGAATAGGGTTCTTAGCTGAAGGCTTACTGCTGGTAGCACCCCCAACAACTGGGAGAGTAAGTTGTTCATCTCTGAAGTGGGACCTGAGCAGGTAGCACAGCATACATTATATTCTTTTACTTGTGTTTTCTGGATATATTTTTTCATATAAATCCAGAGAATAACACCTCTAATATTCCAGGGAGTTTTTTATTTTCATGGACAGACTTGGTTGAGGGACAACAGTGGGATGAATGAAAGCCCTCCCTGATGAATATAGAGCAGGAATTGCAACTGATGCTCCTCTTCCTCCTCTACTATCAATTCAAAAGTGCTCTGACTCTCAATTAGTATCTCTGCTGGTCTCAGTGGCTTAAGTGGTAATGTGACCTGACCTCAACCTTGAGATGCCTGAGCCCGTAGTCAACATTCTCTTCTCAAGCTGTGGCTGCTGTGCTTGTTATTTACCAACAAAATTGGGCATGGGGTACCATGAGGGTCACTTGCATATCAAAATATTTCTCCCTGCTCCCATAATTGATGATCATGATCTATAAAACCCACAAAGATGACAACTCTTAACCTGCTAGGTCATCCCAAAGAGCCCAGGCAGTACCCACTTCTTATAGTTTAATGAAACTCTTGCTGTGTATTCAGGTTTTGTGACACAGAACCTCAAAAGATTCAGACAGATCCCAGAGTTCTGAGGATGAGAAGCACACTTTCCCCAATAGGGATGATGGAAATGACAAGTGAGATCACTCCTGCGTCCACCTCTTTCTTCCCAGACCCATGGATTCTTCCTATAGGGAAATAACCATATATAAAATTCTTAGTTGAGTGCAAATTGTGTCCTGGAAGAAGGCACCCTATCATTACAAGGTATCACCTCTGAACTGGTAGACAATCTGTGCCTACAACAAACACTGTTCTATCAAGTTGTCAGTTTCTGGGTGATGTGGTATGTGATAGGATCAGTTGATTCTCTGGTTTGGTGCTTACTCCTTACTGAACCTCCTTTGCTATATAAAGTGGGTTCTTTGGTCTGATGTGATATTACATGGCATCTCATGCTCAAGAAATACACATTCCTGAAGCTCAAGATAGTGGGGCTAACTGTAGCCAACTGGGCAACAAGGCAAAGCCAGGGTTTAAATTTCTTTTTATTCTTGTCAAAATGAATTGCTGTCCCTTCCAGGGTGTAGCCCAAATCTGGCCTGGTTTCATTGTTACTTAATCTTGGCTATTAGTCTACTGTGTAGGAGAATGTATGGAGGCAGATCCTGAAGGGGGGGCATGTTGCCCTACAGGGTGGTGGTAAGTCTCTACATGGTCTTCAAATAAATTCTTTTAACATCTCAAAGAGAGTTCACAACAACCTGTGCATCAATCCAGATGTTCACAACTTAGGTCTTAGGATCCCATTCTTTCCCAACAAGAACCTTGACCTTGGTGTCTAGGCTGGGAATTTTACCCTCTGATTTTCTGCTACTCTATTGATTGATTCTTGGGGCTAGACCTAGACTTTCTCTGTTCTCACATTGAAGTAGATTAGAACCTCTTTGTATACTGCTACTTAAGAGACTTCTTTGGCTTTCATATTTGGCTTTTAATTAGAGTCACCACTCCTAGTCGTTTTTTTCCCCCAAGGTATGGATTGTGCTTAAAAATAGCTCCCCAATTCCACTATCTTTATAGTTATTATTTTTCTGGAACTTCCTAAATATTTGATACAGTCCTCTTTAGAATAAGATTCCAGTTTATCATTAGTGAAAGTTTAAATAATTGCACTGCTATCTTATACCATGTTTGGTTGCAACACAGTCTTATGAAAGGCCTTAGCTGGCTCCATAGCAATTGGGTAAGCTTAATCCATTTTCATTTGTTACGAAACTAACATATGTGGAATTATTTTTACCATTTTGATTTGTGTTTTTTATGTATTGTGCTTTCTCTGCATTTTGTGTTTTGTTATTTACTTTTATGCACTTATTGAAGTCATTAGTGTTTGTATCCTCGTGTTGTCTCCTCTACTTGTTTCAGTTATATATTTTATTGATATGAGAATTTTCTTTTAAATCTTTAAATGCACACTCTATTTAACATAGTGTAAAATTAATCATTATCTTTTATCCTTTTCTAAGACAATACCTTAACTTTTTTCTTTTTTTCATACTAAGTCTTCAAAAATCTGGTAAATATTTTTTTTTATTGAGATGTAGTTGATTTACAATATTATATTAGTTTCAGGTTGCAACATAGTGATTCAAAATTTTTATAGATTATACTCCATTTAAAGTTATTATAAAGTGTTGGCTATATTCCCTGTGCTGTACAATTTATCCTTGTATCTTATTTATTTTATACATAGTAGTTTGTACCTCTTAATCCCCTACTCCAATCTTGCCCCTCTCCTCTTTCCTCTTCCCTCTGGTAACAAGTAGTTTGTTCTCTATATCTGTGAGTCTGTTTCTGTTTTGTTACATTCATTCATGTGTTTAAAGTTTTACGTTCCACATATAAGTAATAACATACAGTATTTGTCTTTCTCTGACTGACTTATTTCACTAAGCATAATACCCTCCAGATCCAACCATATTGTTGCAAATTTCATTCTTTTTTATGGCTGAACAGTATTCCATTGTGTGTGTGTGTTTGTGTGTGTGTGTGCATGTATGTGTGTGTGTATGCCACATCTTCTTTATTCATTGATGGACACTTAGGTTGCTTTGCTATTGTAAATAAAACTGCTGTGAACATTGGGGTGCATGTATCCTTTCAAATTAGTGGGGTTTTTTTCCTTTGGATATATACCTAGGAGTGGAATTGCTGGATCATATGGTAGTTTTGTTTTTAGTTTTTTGAGGAACCTCCATACTGTTTTCCACAGTGGTTATGCCAATTTATTTTCCCACCAACCGTATGCAAGGGTTCCCTTTTCTCCACATCCTTGCCAAATTTGCTATTTGTGTTCTTTTTGATGATAGTCATTTTGATAGGTGTGAGCTGATATCTCACCATGGTTTTGATTTGCATTTCTCTGATGATTAGCAATGTTGAACATTTTTTCATGTGCCTGTTGGCCATCTGTATGTCTTCTTTGGAAAAATTACTATTCAGATCTTTTGCCCATTTTTAAATTGGGTTATTTATTTTTTTGATATTGAGTTGTATGAGTATTTATATGTTTTGAACATTAACCCCTTATCTGTCATACCATTTGCAAATATTTTCTTCCATTCATTCACTTACTTTTTCGTTTTGTTGATGGTTTCCTTTGCTATGCAAATATTTTAAGTTTAGTTAGGTCTCATGTATTTATTTTTGCTTTTGTATCCTTTGTCTTAGGATACAAATCCAAAAAAAATATTGCTGCGATTTATGTCAAAGAGTTTTCTGCCTATGTTTTTCTTCTAGGAGTTTTATGGTTTCCAGTCTTAAATTTAGGTCTTTAATCCATTGTGAGTTTATTTTTGTATATGATGTTAGAGAATGTTCTAATTTAATTTTTTTTACATGTTTACATGTCCAGTTTTCCCAGCATTACTTATTGAAGAGACTGTCTTTTCTCCATTGTATATTCTTGCCTATTTGGTCGTGGGTTATTTGACCATACATTCACGGGTTTATTTCTGGGCTCTCTATCATGTTCCATTGATCTAAGTGTCTGTTTTTGTGCCAGTACCATACTGTTTTGAATCCTGTAGCTTTTTAGTAAAGTCTGCTTCAGGGAGCATGATACCTCCAGCTCTGTTCTTCTTTCTCAAGATTGCTTTGACTATTTGGGATCGGTTGTGTTTTCATACACATTTTAGAATTATGTCTTTTAGTTCTGTGAAAAATGCCATTGGTATTTCGATAGGGATTCCACTGAATGTGTAGAATATCTTGGGTAATTTGATCATTTTAACTAGTAATTCTTCTAATCTATGAACATGGTACTTGTCATCTTCAGTTTCTTTCATCAGTATCTTATAAGTTTTCAAGTATATGTCTTTTACTTTATTCCTAGGTATTTAATTTTTCTGATGCAATGGTAAATGGGATTTTTTCTTAATTTGTCTTTCTTATAGTTCATTGTTGATGTACAGAAATGCAACATATTTCTGTATATTAATTTTGTATCATGCAACTTTACTGAATACATTGATGAGTTCTGGTAGTTTCTTTAGGATTTTCTATGTATAATATCATGTTATCTGCAAACAGTGGCAGTTTTACTTTCTTTCTTTTCAATTTTGATTATCTTATTTCTTTTTCTTGTCTGATTGCAGTGGATAGGACTTCCAATACTATGTTGAATAAAAGTGGTGAGAGTGGACATCCTTGTCTTGTTCCTGACCTTAGAGGAAATGCTTTCAGCTTTTCACTGTTGAGTATGATGTTAGCTGTAGGTTTGTCATATATGGCCTTTATTATGTTAAGGTATGTTACCTCTATGCCCACTTTCTGGAGAGATTTTAATCATACATGGGTGTTGAATTTTGTCAAAAGCTTTTTCTGCATCTATTGGGATGATCCTATAGTTTTTATTCTTCAATATGTTGGTATAGTGTATCACACTGATTGATTTCCAGGTATTAAGTTCAGAAGAGTTCCTTTCTCTGCAATATTTTAGAATAGCTTGAGAAGGATAAGTATTAACTCTTCTCTAAATGTTTCCTAGACTTCACCTATGAAGCCATCTGTTTCTGGACTTTTGTTGGTTGGGAGTTTTTTTATTAACTGATTCAGTTTTGTTACTGATAGACAATATCTTAAATTATCTTAACTATATATATATATATATATATATATATATGGTACTCGATCTGTTTCTCTGTCTATATCTATCTATCTACCTACCTATCTATCTACTCTGTGCATAATGTATACCATATATACACAGATATATACTATATACACTGTATATTTTGTATGTATGTATATACACACACGTACACAGTTGACCCTTGAACAACACAGGTTTGAACTGTTCAGGTCCACTTATACATTGATTGTTTTCAATGGTAAATACCACTTCTTTTTGAAACTTTTTCTTTATATGGCTTCAGTCTCAGCACATTCTCCAAGTTTTCTTCCTCTTACTTGATCCATTCCTTCTTTGTCTTATTTGCTGTGCCCATATCCCCTTTCTAAACTTTAAACATTTAAGATTCTCAGAGCTCACCTGTCCTTACCTAGAGTGATCTCATTTAGCTTCATGTCTTTTTGGCCAATCCAATACTATGTACTGATAACCTCCAAATTTATTTCTACTTTAAGCCAAATATATGCTCCCTAAATATGTATTTTCAGATGTCTATTTGACACCTTTCTTAGAAAGCTAATTGGAGTCTCAATATGTTCAAAGGTAACTCTTGGTATTATGCCTCAAAAGGAAAATCTTTCCCTCTTCTAGATGTCTCCACCTAAATTCACTGTACCTAACTGATTCATTTGCTCCTGCTAATATCCTGAGATTTGTCCTTAACTCCTCTTTTTCCTTCACTCCATAAATCCAATCCATCAGTAAGGTTTAGTCACATTATATGACAGATCCCTCTCATCTTTACTACTATCACTGTACTGGCCCAGGCCATCATCACTGCACTAGCCCCTAACTGTTCATCCTGCTTTCAGTCTTGCTGTTAACAGCCTTTTCTACACACAGTGACTAAAGTTTTTTTCATATGCACATCAGATCCCATCATTTTCCTGCTCAAAACATTTCAGTAGCTTCTTCTCACGTTTAGTACACAGTCTAAACTCCTTTTCCAGCCTTACAAAACCTTATGTGAACTGTCCCTTATTTGCCCTGGTAACCTGATCTCTACTGCTCTTTTCTTTCAGTATCCCTTAGTGCTTTAGCCATTTGCTATTCCTCTAGATATCATCACAGCCAGTCCCTCTATATCTTTCAAAGTTCTACTCAAATGTTGATTCATCCAAAGACCTTTCCTCACCAACCTGCTTGAAATGGAACAGCTCTGTTCCAATTTCTTTCACTCTGTCTCTAATTCTGCTTTACCGTCTACATAACACTTACTCTCTGAAATCAGTTTGTTTATTTGTTCCTCTTCTCATCCAATGAAAATCCTAAGAAGCAGGATTCTTATTTATCTTACTCAACATTGTATCCTAAATGCATACAAGGGTGTTTATAGCAGATTAATAATTCAATAACTACCTGTTTAATAATAATTGAATGAATTGGTCAGGGTGATGATGCCATTTTTTGTTATTTAGATTCCTATTTCAGGGTTGTTTCTGAGACCACCCCAGGATCATTTAGCTTCAGGTAGCAGTTCCTTTTTCCTTCTCCATGGTTCTTTCACAGTTTCCAACCAAGCCTAAAGACGAGGTCTGAGGAAATTGCCCAGTTTACTGTGTTATAGGGAGGACCCTGCTTACCTATCAGAAGAGAATTGACTGCATCTTTAAATACATCTATTTAGTTCATGTTGATGTTAGTAGTAACTTATTAGTTCTCCTCTTCAGTTAAAGGGTACTTTCAGGTTTGGCAACAATTCTAGCTGCTAATGACCGACCCAAGACTACTTGGGTCCACAGAAGTGAGGACACGGAGCTCCTCTATTCTGAGGTTCAACAACATTAAGGGAAATCAACAACAATGCTTTCTTCTTTATTTCTAATAATTACTTCCCTCTGCCCAGCCCATATTCAGTGTCATCATATAACTGGAGAAGATATTAAAACTTGTCATAGACTTATATATAACTTGTCCATGATATAAAAACTGATAGAAACAGATTCACCTCCAAATGCTAGAAATTTAGGAAGCTTCACCATGTGACATAGTAATTTCTTTTTTTACTAAAAAAATTTCTCTGTGTGAGGTAGGAATTAGCTTTTTTTTTTTTGGTACCCACGAGGAGACTGAGACTTAACGAAGTTGTAAAGTGTTCTATTGCTAGTGACAGCAGAGCAGTGATTATAGCTAAGAACCTTTTGATTCCAAACCCAGGATATTTCCCAAAGGGGCTTTTCCCTTGTCTGCAAGAGAAGTCCTCATATAACTTGTCAAATATTATTGACCCGCTCAACTGTTTATATCTGATCCATTCCTTATAGACAAAGGGCCGGAACTGAATTGAGCCTCGTTTCCAAGCATCATGTCAAGAAGTATAGCTACAGGAAGGGGAAGGTTTGATCTGATATAGGGATAGAAGAACTGGATTCTCAACAATAGTTATATAGTGGGAAGAAGAGAGAACAGTTTGGGCTTCCATGTTTGGAAGAATTCAAAATCAGGACAGTGGCAGTGTCAGAGGGCACTTTCTAAATTAGTTTCTTTCCTCCCTGGGAATTAGGGAATTAAAAAAAGTCAGAGCTACTGGTTTATAATTAACTATATCAATTTTTTTACATGATTATACATTGGTTGAATTTTTATATAGTTTATTATCAAATCTTGAACCATTTTGAAAGTGAAAGGAACAAGGGCAAATGTGAAGTCGCGTGAGATGCTCGGGCTGTGAATTGATAATAGTTGAAACTACGTGAAGCAGTTCTTCCTTTGTTTTTTGAAGCTTTACATAGTAAAAATTAAAAGTTTTTGATAATATTTTCAAGTGTTGGGATGAAATTATATAACAGAAATATGCATATTACTCTTTTAAGTATTAATGTATGCTTTTATTATTTAAGCACTATATTCAAGCCACACATATGTAGTCTTAGAGATAGTTTGAGAAAATAAATCCAAATACCACACACTTATATGACAGCACTCCTACCTTGAAAATATTGAAACTGCCAGATTTATTACTTAATACCAATGTCATTGGACATAATCCTGATGTGACCTGTAAAAGGGAGTGATATGTCTGTTTCTCACAGTGATTCAAGTAGGTAATTAGCTGAAAAAACTGGATATTTTGGTGTAATCCAGATTCAAACCAAGTGAAAAGTTCAAAAGAGTAAAGCAATAAAGGGACAAATTATGAATCAGCACCAAACCTTATTACAATTATATTTGAATGAAAAGGAGTAGAGCAGATGTATTTCTTCTTGGAGTAGTGAATGAATATCAACTGCTATAGAAAACCTTAATGTTTTATTATTTGAATTTTGGGTATTTCTATAAGTAGACTCTTCTAAGCCTGATGAAAAAGTTTACCAAGTGGAAATAGGAGTTTATTCCCTGATATGCTCAGAGACCTCTGATTAATTACCTTTTCCAGCCATTTCACTTAGGGCCCCTTGGCTTGGACTCAATATTGCTCATCATTATATTTTGTTCAGATACCTCATACAGTGGCTGGAATGGAATGTTTGCTCAGCAATTGTTTATTGAATATCTGATGAGCATTTTTTCACTCCCTTAGTATTCACTTCTGTACTATATTTCTTTTTTTTTTTTTTTTTGCGGTACGCGGGCCTCTCACTGCTGTGGCCTCTCCCGTTGTGGAGCACAGGCTCCGGACGCGCAGGCTCAGCGGCCATGGCCCACGGGCCCAGCCGCTCCGCGGCATGTGGGATCTTCCCGGACCGGGGCACGAACCCGCGTCCCCTGCATCGGCAGGCGGACTCCCAACCACTGCGCCACCAGGGAAGCCCTGTACTATATTTCTTGATGGGAACTGATTGGATAAATTAAGGTGCTACTAGCTGATAATTTCAGATATCAACTTTTTTAGTGCAACTCATCTCGTGCAAAGAATGACCACTTAAATTGGAATTTGGCTAGTTGAGAGAAAATTTGGTGAGAGACTTTAGGAAATTTCCAGAAAACTTTTAATAAGATTATATAGATAACAGTTGAAATAGCATTCTTAAATTTAAGAATAACCTCTGGTAAATAATGGCATTGGTCTCTTGTATTACCTATAAAATAAAGAGGTGGACCTACTCTGGGTAAAGCTAATTCAGTTGCATACATATAAAATTATATATATATATTATAGTCATAAGACTTCCCACTGCTCTACATGGGATGGATATCCCTAAGAATTATAAAAGTTAGCTAGCTGAGATAGTTTTTTGAATATGTTTTCCTCTCAGCACGTTAAATAATTGTTTTCTTGAAAACAGCATACACTGTATTTATACAGCAATTGAGGTATACATTGCCTGTGGTTTTATTAAGCATTAAATAGGAAAGATAGCTTTAGTTTGATTCACCAAAAATTTTTTTCAGAAACATTAACCAAAGGCACTGCATTTCTCTATTTTTATTCCCCTAGGCAATGAACTTGTGGGCAGCACAAAGTAAGATGAATGACAGAGCCACAGAATAGAGCTGAGGTAAGAATTACATAACTGCAATTCACACAGATAACATTTTCCTGAACTGCCATTATCTCCCTCAGTTGATACCCACCATTTCTGAAATTATCCTACAGTTTTATCTACTGATGGGCTATGATCAAATTCAGAAAAATGTGTGGTTGAGAGTTGAAAAGATACTAAAAAAATGAATCAGTGTTGCTTTGATTTGCAATTCTATATAAAGTCCATAATTCAAAAGATCTCTTTCCCTGTATTTTCTACCACTCCATAGATAAATAAAGGTTAGTTTGGATGAAATTGTTTTAATTGCACAAAATTCTTTCAGGGTTGTGACTAATATCAAGGCTTGGAGTCATGACAACTGGGATAAGACTCTGGCTGTCACTTATATTGCTCAGGTTGCAACTCCCTGAACCATAGTTCATCTAAGAGGGCAGCTGAGATTTTGATCACCTGCTGTGTTACAGAGTGATAGGAAAATCACAGGAGAAAAGCCTGGGATGGGGGTAAAATTTGCTAATTTTACCAAGCAAACTCCCAGGTAAACCACAAATCAAAGAGAAAGAGATTCTGAGTCATTGAAACCTCTTTGTCCACAGTTTGGATCTTTATAATGTTCTCAGGGTCATTTTCTTTGATTGAGTAAATGTAACCTAATTAGAAAAATGGGCATTTTATCAGTCTCTTAGGATTAACTTCTCTGCTCTGTTTTTTTTTTTTTTTTTTTTTGCTGTACGCGGGCCTCTCACTGCTGTGGCCTCCCCCGCCGTGGAGCACAGGCTCCGGACGCGCAGGCCCAGCAGCCATGGCTCACGGGCCCAGCCGCTCCGCGGCACCTGGGATCTTCCCGGACCGGGGCACGAACCCGCGTCCCCTGCATCGGCAGGCGGACTCCCAACCACTGCGCCACCAGGGAAGCCCTCTGCTCTGTTTTTTGATGGGAAGTGTGTTTCTTGTATTTCTGTGGGGTTTAGATGTTTCCAGAGTTAACTCTCATGTAACTTTGCAAAAAGCAGGGAAGTTATTGTTTTCCCATATTATAGTTATGAGGAACCTGAAGCTCAGAGATGTTAAGTGGTTTGTCCAGTAATTGACATCTAAAAATGGCAAAACGCTTTCATTTCACTCATTTACTTATCCATTCATTTAATACTTAAATATTTATGTAACACATTCTTTGTTCCAGGCTGTATATGAAACATTGTGTGTGTGTAATAATGAACAAGGTGGGGGAATGCAGACAATAAATCTAATCAGGGAAATAAACACAAAATTATAACGTGACAGATGTAATGAATGACAGAATAATAGATGAAGAACTTTCTAAATAAGTGACTTTTAGGCAAATATTAGAAATATACAACAAGAGAGGATGGAGCATATATTCCAGGCATATAGAACAACCTTTGTGAAGGCTTCTGATCTGATCTTTATTGCAGCTCATTGCCATAATTAGAATGCTGTGTGTGGGAGGGTTGTGGGTGGGCTTATGCCTCTAGTGCAGGTCATGCCTTCTCAAAACTCCACTGTCTAGCAATATCTTGGGTACAGTTTATCTGTGAATATAAAATGGGACGTATAGGAAAGGGACAAGAGAAATATAGTTGGTACCATTTCTGTTCATGGTTAGAGAACTTAGTCATCAAGGACTTCCAGTCCACTCTGCTAGCCCTGTTGACTTTGGCAAAACCCAGTCACCTATGTGAAGAGAAAGGGTCAACATCAGCAAAAGTCTACATATACAGGGGCTCATATGATTCCTTGCAAAATGGAACACTCAGTAAGTACTCTTGAAGGACGATAGCAAGGTGATATCCTGGGGCTTTTCCCAAAGAGCTACAGTTTCAGATGGTTTTCTCAAGACCTGTATTCTGCCATTGAGGAGACCTGTAAGAATTTCCTAAAAGCATTGAAAACATGCATAAATTCTTTGAATGTCAGTGTCTAACTGCTTGTCTCATTTACATTTAAGTCTGAGGGAAGATAGAGTATTTTAAGCAAAAATGGAAGAAATGGACACATTTAAAATATTTCAAAAAGAGTGCCTCAGTCTCATGACATTCAAATACTCAAATATTTTCACAAGTGGTAGTCTTATAATTTTAATAAAATATATGTGTAAGAAGGCAAAGTCAAATTTTTAATACTCTTATGGGGATACTATTTACTATAAAATTTATAATTCAGTGGTTTTTATTAAATTTATGGAGATATGTAGCCATCACCACAATCCCATTTTAGAACGTTCCCATCACTCCCCAAAATACTCTCATGCCCTTTTACAGTTAACCCCTATTCTCACCCTCAGCACTAGACAATCACCAATCTGCTTTCTGTTTTTATATTTTTGCCTACAAAGGAGAAACTTACTAAAATAGTTCTGTATGTCTTGTGCCTCATCTCCAACTGCGGCTACATGACACTTGCCAAGGATCTGAGGCCTTGTCTTTCCGTATCACTCAGAGTGATTCAGGTTTTTAAAACTAAAGTGGGTATGGTAGGCAGAATATTCCCCCTCCTCCAAAGATGTTCACAGCCTAGTCTCTAGAACCTGTAAATATGGCACGTGGCAAGGGGGAATTAAGGTTGTTAATCAGTTGACTTTGAGATCAAAAAATTATTCTGTGTTATCTGGATGTGTCCAATATAATCATAAGGGTTCTTAAAGGTAGAAGAGAGAGCATAGTTAATGACAATGTGATAATGACAAAAAATGTCTACCAGCTATTGTTGGCTTTGAAGATGGAAAGGGGTCCCCTAGAATATGGGAAAAATCAAGGAAGTGGATTCCCACTAGAACTTCTAGAAGGAACACAGCCCTACTAACATCTTGATTTTAGCTAAGTGAACCCATTTCCAACTTCTAATCTTGAAAACTGTAAGATAAGAAATGCGTGTTGTTTTAAAGCCACCAAGTTTTGGGTAATTTGTTACAGCTGAGCAAAGCTGTTAATTACATAATGTTAGGGGACTAGAACAAGTGCCTCTTTTTGGGACAATACAAGTTTTCAAGCAGTCTATCAAATCTAGTTACTGTAAAAGGGACCTGGCTAATTCTAGAGAAAAGGCTTGGCATTTTCTCTGAGTGCTTTTAAGGGAAAATAGAAAAGAGTTACATAGGTTAACAAGTAATTGCTAACCACAAGAACCTTGAACTGGAGTTGGTCCCTCATCTGGAATTTTCTGGCTGTCTGTTTCCCCTCTTCCTCAATATACACACATTTCTTGTCTGCCCCACATTTACTCATCTTCAAAGCTCAAGGTTCCAGGAGACTTTCATAGTGAGTGTCATAGGAAGGTAGGTTGCTGGACTTTGTACGTTGCGCTGGAAAGGTTTCACCTGCCCTGTGCTCATGAAGTTGTACTTCACAGGCTGCAGTTATGGATCCCCTTCTGATTCTCTCTCATACTGGGTTCAGCTAATGGCAGGCACTGTCAAGAGAACAGAGGCATTTGTATTCCCTTCATCTTTATATTATCTGTATATGGTAGTGCAATGTCTGAACATCAGTAGTTAGTTAAGCTTGAACTGATTTATCTGGAATACAAATTAGACCTCTCGAAGACTGAAGGAAAACAAGCATACAAATGCAGAATGTTTTCCCAAAGCAATGGAAATACATTAAGTTGCCATCTTTCACTCTTACATATTTTTATTGGAGATTATGTACAGTTTTGCATTTTAGTCACACAATATCCTGAAAAAAATCTATATTGTATCAAAAAAATGTGCTTTGTAAAAATGCCATAGAGAAATTATTTCACAGTTTAATCTGACAAATTATACATAGCCACCACCCTTAGCCTTCCACTGGTTTCTTCAAAACTAAAACAAGATTGATGACCAGTAGTATTTATAATTACTATGAAAGAACTTATGAAATGGAAAATTATAATTGCATGCTTAATAATCTTAATATTTAATGTTTTCTTTATTAATAGTTACATATGTTACTTTGATTTTTCTGGGGAAATATGATTTTTCAATTGCCTGTAGTAAATGTTCTTATCCTATTGAAATCAATGACTCTGATCTTTACAGTAGAAGTAATTAAAAATACCCTGAATATTTGTATATCTCTTGAAGGCAACTAGCTCAGTGGAGGACAATCTTTGGAAACTGAAACAAGGTTTTGTTTTTGGTGGGTTGTTTGGTTTTTTTGAGGGCTTCAGTTAAGGTTTACCTAAGAAGTGATAAACACCGTACTTCCTTAAAAGTGTAACACTATAATAGCAGTGTTCTCTTCCACTGTGTTCTATTTCCTCTGCTCTGCTCTTTTTTCTCTCCCCCTCTTTCCCCTTTCTTCTCCTCTTCTTCCTTCCCAATTCTCCCTCCCCCTTTCCTCTCCCTCTTGGTCTCTATATCCATCTCCCTGTCTTCCTTTTTCCTAGCTGTTTTTCCTTCTTGCAGTACTTTTTCTTCATAGAGCTATTTCGTCTTGAAACTTCGATGTTGCTAATAAACTTTTGAGACATCTCTTTGAAAACCATTAGAAAGGTTCAACTGCAATCTTATATACATTCTTCATTAAGAGAATGTTACATTGTTATTATAAATTTTCAACTGATTGTAATTTGTTTATTGTCAGGCTAGTAACTGCTTTTCTCACTGTGAGTTTTAATCACTCATACATGTTTTATAATTTGGAATAACTAAACATAGAAAATCATTGAGCAAAGCATGTTATGGGTTGTCATACCAGGATTTTGTTACGACTCTAAAGATGAAAGTGCTTGACAAATACTGATTTATTTGAAAACTGGAGTTTCAGTACAGCTTGAGTTTTGTGTATGTGTGTGCCTGTTATTTTAGTTTTAAAGAATGCCTTATGGGGATTACATTGATCTAAGACATTTATTTATGATTTATTTATTATTTATATTATTTAACTCTCTTAGCTTGCTATGAAGTTCTGCTTAATATTTAAAATAAGTGCTTACTACATGGTGAGTCTAGTAGTCACTCAGCAAACCCAGGGTTGTAGAGATTTAAATTAGTTTCTTAATGACTCACAGGGAGTTATTCATCTGATTTTCTTATTTAGACTATGTAGTCTTCAGGTTTCTAGTCTCCATCTTTAGTTAGGAAGACTTTTTATCTTTTCAGTGCTTCAGTGGGGCGGCGGGGGGAAACCAGAGTAAAATACCACAGTTCATCCTCATTGCCTATGTTTTGTAAAGTTGCATTTAAAGTATTATTTGGGTATACTCAAATGTTTTTATTCAACTTTATCGAGACAAAATTTTCATAAAATAAATGATTATAAGTATGCAGTTTAATGAGTTTTGACAAATATAAACAGACTTGTAAAACCACCACCAAAATTAGGATAGAGAATATTTTCATCATCTCAAAATATTTCCTCACGTTTCTTCTGCAGTCACTTTCCCACAGCCACTGCCTCAGGTAACCACTGATCTGCTTTCTATTACTTAGATTACCTCTGCCTAATCTAGAATTTCATAGTAATGAAATCAGTATATGTCAGTGTATACTCCTCGTTCATGTAGTTGTATATATCAGTATAAATTATTCTTTTAAATTCATAAATATCATTCCATTGCATGAATATAATTTGTTGATTCACCTGTGGATGAAAATTTGAGTTCCTTCCAAATTGGAACTATTACAATTAAAATTTCTATACACATTCTTGTAGAAGTTCTTATGTGGGCGCATATTTTTATTTCTCTTGTGTAAATGCCTACGAACATAATGAATGTTTTATATAGTAAGGGACTTCATAAAAAAGTAACTTCATAAAAAAACGGAGGAATCATTTCCAAAGAAGTCATACCATTTTATACTTCCACCTACAATGCAGGAGATTTCTGGGAGCTTCACATCACGGAAACGTGGTTTGTCTTTCTAATTCTAGCTACCCTAGTAGTTTATAGTGACATCTCATGGTTTTAATTCACATTTCCTTGATGATTGATATTATTGAGCTTACTTTTATGTTCCAGTTGTTTGTTTAAATATCTCTTTTTTTAAGCGCCTGCTCTTACCTTGTATTAACAGATATAAAGAAATACATATTTTCTATTTTATCTTTTGTCATTTTTGGTACGTTGTTTTTCAAGAACTTTGTCAGTTTTATCTAAATTGTTTAATTTGCTGGTATAAACATGTTCATAGTAATCCCTTTATCCCTTTAGTGTTTTAAGGATATATAGTGATTTTTCATTTTTGATATTATTATTTTATGTTTTTCTCTTTTTAATTTTCATGGCTACTACTTTTAGGAGTTTATCAATTTTATTAGTATTTCTACGGAACCTTTTTATTAGTATTTCTACAGAACCTGTTTGTTTATTTTTTCTAGGTTTGTGTTGTACTTCATTGATTTATTCTCTTCATTATTTGCTATGTGCTGCTTTCCTTGGTTTGATTTGCTCTTCTTTAACTAGACACATAGTGAGAAATCTTAGATTATTATTGAATTTTTCTTTCTTTTCTGTTATAAGTACTTAATGTAATAAATTTCTCTACAGATTGCATCAGCTATATCCCATACATTTTGATATGTTGTGTTTTATCTTTAATTTTCTTTCACTTCGAAGTAGTTCCACACTTTTTTTCTCTTATTTTCCTTTGACTCATGGTATTTTCAAGCGCTGCTCAATTGCCAAATATGTGTTTCTTTGTTTTGGATATCTTTTCATTTTGATTCGTAACTTAACTCCAAGTGCTCAGGGATAAGACTGTATTTTTAAAATTCTTTGAAATTTGTTGAAACTTTCTTTATGCCTTGGACTATAACTTATTTTGCACATGGTTCCACTTGAAAAAAATGTGCGTTCAACAATTACTGGTATAGTGTTCTAGAAATATCAACTAGGTCAATTTGTTTGATGGTGTTATTAAAATATTCTCTTGTACTTATTTTTGTCTAATTGTTTCATCAACTCCCAAGAATGGATCATTAAATTCGCTAAGTATAATTGTGGATTTGTTCATTTCTTCCTTCATTCCTATTAATTTTTATTGTGTTATTAGCTGTGTACACAACAAGGATTGTCACATCTTATTGATAATTTGCTGTTTGATTTCACTTTGAAATAACCTTTTTATATCTTGTAATGTTCTTTTTTGTGAAATATTGATATTAACACAGGCCAGCTTTCCTTCTATTAGTGTTTCCATGGAATGTCTTTTCTAAATCTTTTAGTTTCCATTCTTTGTAAAGTACTCCATTATTTCACCTATCTGGTTTTATATTCAAGGTGGTTTTCTTTACTTGTAAACAACATATTGACCTAGTTCAGTCTTATTTTTTTAATTCAGTCTGTCGATATCTGCCTTTTAGTTGTAGTTTTTACTATATAAAATGTAATATAATTATTGATATGTTTGGTTTAAGTCTACCATCTTGCTATTTGTTTTGTTTGTCCTATAAATCCATTTAACCTCCTTTCCCTTGCTATTGTTTCATACATTCCCTTGCTATTGTTGTCATACATTTTACTTAAATGTGATAGGCATGATAACACATTATCAAAACTTTTGCTTTAAACAAATGATCTTTTTATAGTATTTAAGAAAGCAAAACAGTCATTTATATTTAACTATCTACCGTTTCATCATTTCTTCAAGATATGAATTTCCATCTGATATTATTTCCCTTTTACTTGTAGATCTTCATTTCATATTATTGGTGGTATGATTCTGCTGGCAAAAAAAATTTTTTTCCCAGTTTTATCTTACTCAGGAGTTTCTGAAATCTCTGTTTAGATTTTTCAACCTTTCAGTTTATTTCTTACGTATTTAATCACACTCTTGCGTTACTCAGTTAAGAATTCTGCCAAAGAATTTGAGGGAAATTTCTATGCAAATACTGAGGCTTACCCACTATGGTTGCCTTTACTGTGGGTGTTCCTATTCATTTTCCAGCTGTCTGGTAGCCCAGTATTCTGACCTCTAACTCTAGATGAATAAGACTGCTGCTGTCTGCAGATAAATGCAGATACTCTCCAGGGCAAATTTTTTTTTTTTCCCACCCCAGTGGCTATCCCTTTTAACTCTGGGGCAAGTGGGATGAGGCTTGAATCCCAACTCTGACACCTACCTGTTAGTTGGGCTATCTCAGGCAAGTCACTTAACACTCTGAATCTTACTCTCTTTTGTAAAATGAAGGAAATGGGATCTTCCAGGATGAATTGATTTTAGGATTCAAGATTGTTAGATATGTTTGCATATATTTACATATCTCCCCTAGGAGCATTGGTTTAGTATTTATTAATTCAGTGTTCATAGTGACTTTATAGAACATTACTACCAGGAATATCAAGAATTGAATGCATACCTAGAATTTATACTGGTTATTGATAGGATATTAAAATTATATAAACAGAGCTGCCATTAACAAAAGAAGAAATCTGTTGATGCTTCTCCTTATTTTTAAGGACACTTCCTGGTAGTAACACATACTTTCCTATACATCTTATAGCCTGGTACGTAATAACATCATTACACCTAACAGTGAGTGATACTTGAAAATATAGTCTTTTAGCTCAACAAAAAATAGCCTGTTTTCATAGGGAAAAATAGGAGATAGGTTAATTAGAAGCATCTGAGGGTCTATGCCATATAGGCAGTGATAAGAATAATTCAACAGATATAAAAGATGCAGAACTTACCCTTATAGAAGAACTCAAATCTAATTGAGAAACCAAGACTATAAGGTGGAGATCAATGAGAACATTTAAAATACAACCTAATGGTCTGGGTTTTAGGAAGCGAAGAAACAAAATGAGAAAAGGGGCAGCCCAGCTGCCATGAGAATGTAGAAATAGGTACTGAATGAATATTTATTGAGTATGTGAAAGAATAACTGTGTAATTAAATGTTCAATTCAAGGAATAATCAAAATATCACTGCTAAGAGAAAGAGTATTTAGCACTCTTTTCTTTTTTACAATTGATACCATAATATCAACTTAACGTTACCTAAATCTTTGACAAAGCAGGGAAACATTGGATGTCTTGATATGCAATCTTCATCGAATATCCTGTGTCCTAAAACAAACGAAAACCTTAAAAGTTTATCTTATCCTTTTATTTTAGCCTGATAATCAGTTGTCACCCCCATTTTATAATGAGGCTTGTTAAGTATTTTATCTATGGGAAATCTCTTCATAAGTCATGACTCAGAATCTAGAGACAGGACTGATTTCTTTCAGGGAGTAACTTTTCCATTTTATTGTTTATAACTACTAATACATAGTGTTAATACTTTTGGTGATTCGGGTAATAATTTATGTATGAAAAGCATTTTTTGTTGTTTGTGCCTCATCCTTTCTCACAAGGGATAAAGGTGAAGTGTTTCAAGTATTTCAGGGAATTCTCAGCCGTAAATTAGTATGAAATGTCCCAAGTGCAGATACCTTCCTTTCCCCCCAGTAATATTCCTCTCAACAAGACTTACAGATATGGCACCTCCAGAAACAAGGCCAGCCTTCATGTGGGAAGATAAAAAAGTCACATTAAAAATCAAACAATTGAATCTTTGTGGTGTGTCTGTAAGAGAGGTAACTCACTAGTGGCCTAATGGGCAGCGCACAGTGTGAAAACTTCAGGGGAAAAACATGTTAAAGGCTGGATCCAAACTTAATAGACGGTTTCTTTTTGTTTCTCTGTCTATTCTTTTAGGAAGAGAAGGAAACAATAGGTCTTCTAATGGATGAAGAGCAACTTGTAGAGGCAGTGCAATGATATACTGCATCTCGTGTTTTTATTTTTGAGAATATCCCCATTTGCTCATGAACTCTGCATAGTTAGGTCATTTACAGTGTTCCTTTGTGCAGATGACATAAAAAAAAAAAAGGAGAGGACTAATGATGATAGCCTTAATTGAAATACCAAGAATTGGTTTATTGCCTGAGCATTGAAACAATTTAATAGGGGCAGTTTCTTTTAAGTACAGAGAACAGAAATGCTTTTGCAAGAGGGTGAAAATTAGAGGCTCTGATCAATCTATTTGAGATTGTATTGCTAGAGGGCAAACTTTTTAGCAAACAACTTTGTACCATATGGCTGGGAGTTGTACTTCAGATCTGCTAGGGTGTTCTAGTGTGTTTCTCATGGCATTCTGTATGTGTCATTCTGAATTTACAAAGGGGAAGCTCTGTCAGAGTGGCAGAAAAATTAAGAATAATGGACTTGTAAGTTGGTAGAGCCTAAAGTGCTTTCTTTTAGAGGTCACTGAACCACTTTCTCTCATTTTAACTTGACGAAACTTCATCCTGTGGAGATGAAGAAGGTGAATCAGGTCATCCAAAATCATGTGTCCGGGTGAAGGCAGATTCAGGACTAGGTATCCTTATCTTGACCATCAGTTCAGACTTGAATCTCTGGCAAGGTGTTTTATTTAAAAATTACCAATTAAAATCTATTCAAATGAAGAAGGCACTGACAAGATCAAGGGTGTTGTTAGAAGCATTGCCCTCCCATTACTTAGTAGCAAATTTTGATTGGGCTAGAGATAGATGGTTTTCTTCTGTGTTGTTTGAATTTCAAAATACTTTGTCCATGTGTGTGCCTGTGCACATGTGTGCATTCCCTTTGCTCTTTTCAGCTTACTACCTTCCTTATTGGCTTTCTGGTAACCGAGGAATCTACATCTAAGGCAGGCTTAGAGCTAGAATGTGATTATATGCAAAATAATATGGATAATCAAGAATAATTAAAATTCTGGAACCAATTGGAGTTTCTCTTTGACTTTGCCACTTAAGCTTTCAGATTCTAATTTAGAAACAGACTCTTTGGTGTTTTTTTTTTTTTTTTTTTTTTTTACACGGGCCTCTCACTGTTGTGGCCTCTCCCATTGCCGAGCACAGGCTCCGGACACGCAGGCTCAGCGGCCATGGCTCACGGGCCCAGCCGCTCTGCGGCATGTGGGATCTTCCCGGACCGGGGCCCGACCCTGCGTCCCCTGCATTGGCAGGCGGATTCCCAACCACTGCGCCACCAGGGAAGCCCTAGATTCTAATTTAGAACTGACTTTTATTAGTCTTTAAAATCCCATAAACCTGAGTAGTACCTTTCTGATATATCTTTGCTGCTCCATTCCAAGCTCTGCAGTGCCTCCTGACACTGTTTTTATTTTAATAAAAAAAATTTATTATTATTGGTTAATGTATTCTAATTTATATATATAAATGTGTGTAATATATATAAGTGTATGTTCATTTAATTAAATTTTATTAAAATCTGCCCAAATATTTTGTTGAACAATGCATAAAATATATGTAGCTATCAAGAATGTGAATTTCTTAAGTGCAAGCCTTTTTTAAAACAAAATTTTATCTCTGTATTTCAAGCATCTAAATTGACAAATAGAGGACGTTCAGTAGGTATCTAGATAGATCTTTGTATTTGCATATGTTTTTCATGCTGTCTTTTTATATTAGTATGCATTAAAATATAGATAGACTCATCAAGGATCCTTTGTAAACTATATATATTTTAACATGTGGTATCAGTTTCAAATATTGGGAAGCACATAATTACATTAGTAAATAGTTTAACTAGTTCTCATGGACTTTAATATAGATGCATTTTTTTCCCCCAGGGATGAAAATATTCTCACCCCGTTTCTTGATTCATTTTGGAATAATTGCATACACTTTGTAAACCTAAATTGTTGCTCTGGAGAGAGATCATAGTAAATGTGTTAATCATCTAGTTTTAAAATTTGTAATTTAAAACATGCTTTGTTTTCCTTATAATTGCTCTTCCAGGGGAAGTAAATGCCACACATGAATACACATTCACATACACGCATATAGACACACACTTGTATTCTCTTTTGCACAATTGAGTATTTTATTCAATGTTTTTGGTAAAACAAGGGGATGAGCAAAGTAGAGAAGAATTGTTAATGAAAATTATGCCCCCCCGTGCTAATACAAATGGTTAGATATTTTGTTTTGATGTCCTTTTGTGTTTCATCTTTCTGGACAGGGCAATATGATAAAGCATTCTATTTATCTATAAATTTATCTATAAAACTAAACCCCAGCCCCGGTGACCACAAAAAAGCAATATAATGGTGGTAGAAGAATAAAAATTCAAATAGTCAATAACTAAATAAAAAAGAATGCGATTTCTAGCAGTATGATTAGATAATGGTAGGTAATCGGTAACTCAAATTGACAGTATAGATTTAAAAATCATTATAAAGTACTATTTTTACCCTGATAATTCAATAGAGATTATGACACACAAGTGGGATCATTAATCTTAGGTTATTCATATGTATATGAATTATACAAACTGAGTTTATTCCCTTCACCTCGATGGGTTGTACCCACATATTTATGCCAATTGCCATGGGATTCCTTGTAATACAAATAGCATAATGTGAAAAAACATGAACTGTTTTTGTTCTTGTATAATTGATACAATGCTAATGCCAAATGTATTGCACAGTAAGTACTTAGGTAGAGTGCTTATCGATTTACAACCAACATTTCACTTGATCTTTACAATAATTCTATGAAATGGATAAAATTATTATCACTGTTTTACAGAGGAAGAATACTTTAGAGAATTCAAATAAACTGCCAAAATCCCACTGTTAGCAGTAGGGCCCATCAGAATCTCCACATTGTGTGTTCAGTGCCCAAAGACAGGACACAACTTGCACAACTGTATAGAAATTTACTCCATAAGATGCTGGAATTTAGAAACTCTGGGTGCAAAGAAAATTCCATTAGATGCTAAGATTTTGTATTCCTGATAGAGTCAAGTCTGAGTTGGCTAATTAAAATTTGGAATTTCAGCCGACCTGAATGCAGCAGAAATAGAAAAAACAAATGTGGCAGAAAGGTTGGGGAAATAAAAAACAAATCTCTAGGTAGAAAATCTTGGATCTCAGTTTAGAAGTCGCTTTGTTGATTGTGTTCCTCCTGAATCCTCAGTGTCTGGATGAGTACCTTTTAGTGCTTTCATAAAAGGCAGTATTTTTCTACCAAATCCTACATCACTCTACATGGAAGTGCCTGCATATGTGTGTCACCTTCAGTTTACTATAGTTTCTGTAAAAACAGGGACCCATTCAGGCTTTATGCCCAGAGCCTAGAGAAAGAGAGAAATTTGACTACAGAGAAAGAAAATGACATGTCAAAGACCATGGATAAATATTTCTCAACTTTGATTTGTAATGATATCATGAACTAGAAAGAAATATGACCTCACATAGTAACAAGATGAACTCCATATTTTAATGCACCCCCTTTTTCTTTTTAGTTTTTATTTAGTGAAAAGCATTTTAAAGTATAATTAATTTGGGGAGGGGTAAAGTAACATTTTTAATGTAAGACACTAGTGAGTCTTTGGGACACATCACTGAATTTAATTCTCTATTTATAAAATATCTTAAATTATTCTGTTTCTGAAACGTCTTCCAGGTTTGATAAAAGCAACCAAAATAGGGATAATGTATTGTTAAGACTACTTGGGAAAGAATTTCTTGCTAGAAAAAAATGGATTCATATTTCCATTTCACAAAACACTAAAATGAAATTAAAGTTATTAAAAAAGGTTTAAGATCACAATGAAAAAGAAAACAGGAAAGGAGACAATAACAGAAGAGAGAGAAGGAGCTGGCAACTCAAAGATGGAAAATAAAGAACAGTAGTAGCAGGCTTACCAGGCTAGAGAACACCAAAAACTAAATGCCTGAATTAGGGCAAAACAGGAAGAAGCTAGCTTGTTTATGAAGAAAAATAGAAACTTAGGAATTCAAAGCACTATGCAAATTTGAAGGATGTTAGATCCCTAGTCTTCAGAAATCACCAGCCCCGGTAGCCAGGTAACTTCCCTTCCCTATTCCAGCAAAACATGTAGGGCTTACTTTTAGGAGACATTCTGGCCTCAGTGACATCAGTATCAGCTGAGGTTCTAAATGAGGAACCAACCCACAAATAAGAGAACCATGTCAAAGTCAACAGCATTATTTGGGAACTTGTTAAAAATGAAATTTACTTAGCCCTCCCCAAGACCTACTCAGAAACTCTGAGGGTGGATGCCAGCACCTGGATTTTAACAAACCTTCCATATGATTCCAAAGTACTCTAAAGTTTGAGAATCACTAATTCAGAGCACACCATCAGTAGTTTAGCTCAAATTCTGAAAAAAGTCACATTGTACCAGTAAAAGAGGGGGATGTTGTCACATTTATTTTAAAAAGCTTGTCCTCAGTGAATGGAGAAAACTACCATCTCTATTTAAAAAATGTTTGCATGTTTGTTTATTCTTCTTCTGTGATAAATACAAAAGGGTTCCTGACAGTTAGAGCAGATGGCAGTTACTAATAGATTTTATTTTATTTAGAGGTGCTTGAGAAAACTTTTAGCGGGGGGTGAATATATTTATTATTTTGGTGGGGGTAATGGTTTCAAGGCTGTATACATAATGTGAACCTCACCAAATTGTACATTTTAGATATGTACACTTTTTGTACATCAGTTATAGCTCAATAAAGGTATTTGGAAAAGGTGAGGTGGGGTTTCCTCTTTATTAAGGCTGAATAATGTTCCATTGTATGCATATACCAAATTTTCTTTAACATTCATATATTAATGGACATTTATGTTGCTTCCACATGTTGGCTATTGAGAATAATGTGCAGTCAACGTGGGAGTACAGATGTTCCTTCAGGATTCTCATCTCAGTTCTTTTGGATAAATACCTAGAAGTGGGACTTCTGGATCATATGGGAGCCTCTATTCTTAACTTTTAAAGGAACCTATATACTGATTTCCATAGCAGATGTACCATTTTACATTTCCACTAACAGTGCACAAAGGTTTCCAATTTCTTCACATCCCTGCCAGTAATTGTTAATTTTAAAGTAATTGCTATTCTGAGAGGCATGAGATAATATCTCATTGTGGTTTTGATTTGTATTTGCCTAGTGATTAGTGATGTTAAACATCTTTTCATATACCTGTTGACCATGTATATGAACCTTGAGAACACTATGCTAAGGTAAATAAGCCAGTCGCAGAAAGGCAAATACTACATGATTCCAGTTATATGGTATCTAAAAGAGTCAAACCCATAGAAGCAGAAAATAGAGAATGTAGGGTCAAGGAAGAACTACTGAATCACAAAGCAGCATGAATGATTTTAAGAATAATTGTGTTTATAATATTTTTTAAAACTCATGTTCCAGTTATTATGGTTGACTCATGCTTGCATTTGTGTTTACAATATATTTATTCCACAAGAAGGTGAAGCAATAGTATTGCGTAGGATTTTTAGTGGTATAAATGGAGAGAAATTATGAGAAGATTGTGACATCCCAAGGCAAATAGCAACCTATGCTGTAGCTTTTGGTTCTGCATTTACCATGCAAGCATATATTTGACTTGGTTCTCTCTTTGTCCCTATCAACTTTCAACAGTTAATTGGTTTAAGTATACCAATAGGATGGTAGGTGAAGATTTTTTTTACCTTGATGATTATGTATCAGTTGAAGACAGAATTCCTGAGTGGTACAATAAGGAATAAATCTTCAAGAAAATAAAAAGCGTTTGCAGGCTTATTAAATGAAATACTATTAAAATTCATATTGAAGATGGCTCTTTGAGAAGGTTTTCATTAAGTGTAATGTCTGATTATAGGAGACTAGCAAACTAAGCCTTTAGATAATTTAATACTATTTGCCTAACATTCTTATGGCCATATACTTCTTTATATTAGAAATATTGAAGAGAAAGAATAGGAAAAAACTAACTATAAATCCATCCTGAGGCTTAATGTTTCTATTATGACCCACAATAGCAGTGATTTTGACAAAAAACCATCATCCATCACAGTAAATTAATGGCCTTAATGTGGATTTTATGGGTTTGCATCTAATTGTAAGTGTATTTTGGTTTTATATATGTGAAAAGTCCTAAGCTTAGGAAATTTTACTTAGAAACAAAACTTAAACCTAGGAAGAGATGCTTAGTCACATTAGTAGCCCATGGTATTAATAATAAAATAACAGTGCAAAAAAGTTGGAAGAACTAACTGTGAATTTTAAATTTGTTTAATTTGCAAAATTTAATACACATAATAAATCATTTTGGACATTTCAAGGTAGAAGCAAATCAGTTATTTAAAAAATATTTACATTATTACCAGCAAAAAAACCAGTATCCCAGTACTTTAAAATAACATGTTTATGGGAATAGGGTATAAAAAAATTAGTATTTCAAGAATCATAACTCTCCTCAATATTTTTTCCCCATTGGTAGTGTGTGTGTTTTTAAAGCAGCTTTATTACTATCTAATTTACATGAAATAAAATGCACCTATTTTAAATGGATAGCTCAATGAGTTTTTTAAATCTTTAGTAGTCTTTATCTTTTTGTCCAGTTTTATTGAGATGTAATTGACATACAGCACTGTATAAGTTTAAAGAGTACAGCATAATGATTTGACTTATGTACATCATGAAGTGATTACCACAGTACGTTTAGTAAACATCCATCATCTTGTACAGATACAAAATTAAAGAAATAGAAAACAAATCTTCTCCCTTGTGAGAACTGTTAGGAATTGCTTTTTTTTTTTTTAAACAACTTTCATATTTAACATACAGCAGTGTTAATTATTTTTATCCTGTTGTACATTATATCCTCAATACTTATTTATCTTATAACTCTTATAACTGGAGGTTTGTACCTTTTGACTGCCTTCATCCAATTTCCCACCCCCCACCCCGCCACCTATGGTAACCACAAATCTGATCTCTTTTTCTGTGAGCTTGTTTGTTTTTGAAGTATAATTGACTTACAGCAATACGTTAGTTCCTGTTACAAAAATTAGTGTTTCAATATTTCTATACATTTCAAAATGGTCACCAGGATAAGTCTAGTTACCATCTGTCACCATACTAAGATTTTACATAGTTGTGGGCTATATTGCCCAAACTGTGCATTTCATATCCATGACTTATTTATTTTAAACTGGAAGTTTGTACATCTTAATCTCACTCACCTACTTCTTTCCTTTCCCCACTCTACCTCCCCTTTTCCCCTTTGGCAATGAACTGTTTGTTGTCTGCATCTGTAGCTGTGTTTCTGTTTGATTATGTTTGTTCATTTGTTTTGTTTTTCAAATTCCACATGTCAGTGAAATAATACAGTATTTGTCTTATTCCACTCAGCATAAGACCTTCTTGGTCCATTCATGTTATCACAAATGGCAAGATTTCATTCTTTTTTTATGGCTGAGTAATATTCCATTTTGTGTGTGTGCGCCTGTGTGCGTATTCTACATCTTCTTTATTCACTCATCTATTGATGGGCACTTAGGTTTCTTCAGTATGTTGGCTATGTAAATAATGCACTGAATGATATTGAGTTGGATATTAACCCCTTATCAGTAAGTGGACTTTTTTTTGTTGTTGATATTTTCCTTCTCTGTGAAAAAGATGTTTAGTTTGATGTTGTCCTAGTTGTTTATTTTTGCTATTATTCCGTGGCATGAGAGGACATTTCCAAAAAATATTGCTAAGAATATTGCTAAAAATATTGCTAAGGGATCAGTAATATCTTTTGCTACCTTTTCTATCTATAGATCTTTATCTTTTTGAGTGGAGATAGGTGTGACCTTAGCACAGGAAAATTAAGCAGCACATTTCATCTTCACCTTTGAGTAACATCCTTCACCCATATATTTTAGTTCTTTACCCCACAGCAAGAATCCAAAAGTACTTTTGCTATTTGTTCTGGCTTTTTGCCTTGATTTTCCTAATGACTTGTTCCACTATAGCAATATTTTGGCTTAAAATAAATTAGTGGATTAAGTGAGCACATCAATTCCTCAATAGTCTCCCGGCGAAATGAAACACGCAGTAAGCACATTTTGATATGTGGGTTGGAGGAGTGCTGCAGATATGGTATGGGGAATGGTAGGAGGATGGGAGAGAGAATAAGAGGAGATTGAGAGAAGGACAAAAGAGGGGGAGAGAAAAGTAGAATATCAAAAGTATAGCTGTAAACCCTGAAACTAGGGAGATCTGTATTCAAATATTGCCTCCAATGTGGTAAAATTGTTAATATTTGGGCAATTGTATTTTAGAAGACTGAGAGGAAATAAAAATCACAGGTTCTTTATAATAGAAAGGATAGTACTAAGGTGTTAAATTCAGAAAATATCCACAGGATTTAAAAAAAATTCTTTTAAAACTATATTTTCATGATAATTTCATTAATAATACATTAACTAATATGTATGATTTTGTTCATCTGATTTCCTATTGTTTTTTTAGATGGACTTTGCCGCCTGGCAGAGATCTAGAAACACAGTTCTTATAGTTTCCATTTCTAGAACAGCCCATCCAACTGGCAATGTCTCAAAGTTATGAGATATAGTTTTTTAATATCTGACTAAGTAGCAAAGACATTTTGCCCCATATTTTATAGCAAAAATTTTTCTTGTCTCATTAGTTGTGTTTGTGTAATGCACCATGAATCTCAGGTGAATTTGCCCCCAAGGCTCTCCCTGCTTTCTTAATATAAGTTGTTTTTCTGTTTGAGTGCTAATGTAAGTAACATTTTCAGAGCCTTTTCCCAAGTGCTGCACAATAACTGATACAAAGTGAATTAGAAATTTTGCTTTTTCCAAGAACAGCTGTTTTTTATTTTTATTTTCCATTTGTTCAATGATTCTGAGAAGACGTTTCCATCTTAATAATGGAAAAATAATGTCCGTATCATTTACACGCTTAAAGGAATTCTCTTTTCTTTTCCCACTGGTTGTGCCATTTTCTGCATCAGGAATATTGGTTGAGCAACGCAGAACTTTTGTGTTTGATATATGGGACCATTAGAGCTTGATGAACTGCAAACAAATACCCCCCCTTTTTTTTTCTTTTCTGAGTTACATACTTAAGAACTTCTTTAGTACAAATGTGATTACTCTTTAACCTTTGAGATCTTTGAGGCAAGACTATTAATATGTAAATTTAACTTTTTGTGCTTAATATAACATAAAATAAACTAACTAAGGTACCTAATAGAGCATTTGGAGGAAAAGAAAGTTTATAACCACATTTTTGATGTGGGTTTGAACAGTAATAATTTCCATTAAAAACAAAAAGACAAGCTTAGCTTTTCTTTCCAAGTCAGTTCCACGCAGAAGTTTATGTAGAGGTAGCAAATGTACACACTGTGGTCTCTCAAGTCCTATCTTATACTATCACCATGAAGCCCATTATTATGATTTGTCATTTATTATCTAGTTCTTATTTCTTTTTTGTACTCTTCCAAATTTAAATTGAGATATCAACTCTGAGATATTTTAATATATTTTGAAGTATATATGAGGCACTATTTTCAAAAGAATTTGTGATAAATAGATCAGAAGATACTAATCTATTTGTAGTGTTTTACATATTTATACTTAAATATGCTGGTATAAAATTGTCAACAAGTCAAATAACGAGTTAGGTAAAACCAGGGTTTGGACCTGTGGTAGACCAAATTCTAAGATGCACCCCCAACCAAGTTTCTTGCTGTTATGCACGGATCTGTCATTATGACAAGATCAGTCCCAGTATTATGTTATCTTATGTGGAAAAAGGAATTTTGAAGATGTAATTAAGGTTAGTGATGATCATTTATTTCAAGATTATTCAGGCAGGCCTAATGCAAACAGTCAGGCTCTTTAAAATTAGAGTGCTTTCTTCATCTGGTAGCAGAGGTCAGAGATATTCTTTTTTTTTTTTTTTTTTTTTTTGTGGTACACGGGCCTCTCACTGTTGCGGCCTCTCCCATTGCGGAGCACAGGCTCCTGACGCTCAGGCTCAGTGGCCATGGCTCATGGGTCTAGCCGCTCCGTGGCATGTGGGATCTTCCTGGACCGGGGCACGAACCCGTGTCCCCTGCATCGGCAGGCGGACTCTCAACCACTGCGCCACCAGGGAAGCCCCAGAGATATTCTTAGCACAAGAAGAATTCAATGTGTCATTGCTGGTTCTGAGATGGAGGGGGCCCTGGAGCTATGACCTGGGAAGAACCTCTAGGAGC
Source organism: Aethalodelphis obliquidens (assembly GCF_003676395.1). Taxonomy (NCBI): domain Eukaryota; kingdom Metazoa; phylum Chordata; class Mammalia; order Artiodactyla; family Delphinidae; genus Aethalodelphis; species Aethalodelphis obliquidens. The sequence continues at coordinate 2,362,790 of NW_020837955.1, forward strand.
TGAGAGGGAACAGAGGCCGATAGCTGGGGAAGAAAATGGGAATTTGAGTCCTACAACCTCAGGGAACTGAAATCTTCCCCAAACCTGAATAATTTTGGAAGCAGATTCTCTATTCTCCAGAGAGAGCACAGCCTGGCTGATTACCTTGATTTTGGTTTTGTAATACTCTGAGTAAAGAACCTAGTCAAGCCCGGGACATCTGAACTGTGAGCATAAAATGTGTCTTTGTTTTTTGTCTTCTTATTTTGAGATAATTATAAATTTATGTTCCGTTGTGAAAAATAATACCGAGAGATTCCATGTACCCTTTTACCCAGTTTCCCAAAATGGTAACATTTTGCAAAACTATACAGTATCAAAACCAGGATATTGACACTAATACAATCCATTGATCTTAGTCAAATTTCCCTAGTTTTACTCATTCTTCTGTGTCTGCTACCACAGTCAAGCTACAGAGTATTTCCATCACCAGGAGGAGCCCTCAGGTTGCTCTTCTATAACCATACCACTCTCATGCAACCCCCTCCCCCTAACCCTTGGCAACCACTAAAATTTTGTCAGTTTTGGGAATGGTACATAAATACAATCATAGACTATGTGACCTTTTGGGATTGGCTTTTTTTCTGTCAATATGCTTTTCATGAGATTCATCCAAGCTGTTTATGGATTAATAGTTTCTTTTTATTGCTAAGTAGTATTCTGTGGTATTGATGTATATAGTTTGTTTAACCATTACTGAAGGACATCTGGGATATTTCCAGTTTTTGACTTACAAATAAAACTGCTATATTTATGTAGGTTTTGTGTGTATATAAGTAGATTAGTTCCTGTGGCTGATATAACAAATTACTACACACTGGATGGCTTAAGAAAGCAGAAATTTATTCTCTTATGGTTCTGGAGTCCAGAAATATGAAATCAGTATCATTGGGTTAAAATATAGGTGTTACCAGGTCCAGACTCCCTCCAGAGACTCTAGGGAAGAATATATTCCTTCCCTCTTCCAGTTTCTGGTGGCTGTCCATATTCTTTGATTTGTAACTATCACTCCAATCTCTGCTCTGTGGTCACATTGCCTCCTCTTCGTCTCAAGAGTCTTAACTTAATCAAACCCACAAAGATTCTTTTTCCAAATAAGGTAACATTTACAGGTTCCAGGGGTTTGGATATCTTGTGGTGAGGAAGGGGGAATTTTTCAGCTTACTAAAGTAGTTTTTAATTTCTCTGATAAATGCTCAAGGGTGCAATTTCTAGTCACGTGACAACTGCATATTTAGTTTTACGTGAAACTGTCCAATGTTATCTGAAATGGCTGTACAATTTTACATTCCTACCAGCAATGTATGAATGATCCAGATTCTCTGCATTTTATTTTTTTAAGCTATTAAGTTTGTGGTAATTTGTTATACAGTAACAGAAAACTAATAAATTATCTTAACCAAATTAGTCTATTCGAGTGAGCAATATATTTTTCACCTTCTCAAATATCCAAGATATCAAAAATGTTAAAATGAAAACACAGCTAACCAATCAGAGTGCCTTTTAAAGCATATCAACCAGGAATAACTCTAATAGTTAATCAAGATGATGGTGTATGGAAAACATTTCTCACTATTTTAGATGTATGTGTATGAAAAGATTGCAATAGCATGAAAAGTACTACACAAGTTTCACATTGTGGGAAGTAACTAGTACTGGAAGTTCACCCTTAATTTTTTTAATTAATTTTTATTGGAGTATAATTGATTTACAATGTCATGTTAATTTATGCTGTACAGCAAAGTGAATCAGTTATACATATACATATATACACTCTTTTTTAGATTCTTTTCCCATATAGGTCATTACAGAGTATTGAGTAGAGTTCCCTGTGCTATACAGTAGGTTCTTATTAGTTATTTATTTTACATATAGTAGTGTGTATATGTCAATCCCAGTCTCCCTATTTATCCCTCCCTTCCTTCCCCCTTGGTAACCATAAGTTTGTTTTCTACATCTGTGACTCTATTTCTGTTTTGTAAGTAACTTCATTTGTACTATTTTTTTTAGATTCCACATATAAGCAATAGATATCATATATTTGTCTTTCAGTGTCTGACTTACTTCACTCAGTATGCAATCTCTAGGTCCATCCATGTCACTGCAAATGGCATTATTTCATTCTTTTTTATGACTAATATTCCATTGTATATATGTACCACATCTTCTTTATCCATTCCTCTGTTGATGGGTTGTTTAGGTTGCTTCCATGTCCTGGCTGTTGTAGATAGTGCTGCAATGAATATTGGGGTGCATGTATATTTTCGAATTATGGTTTTCTCCAGATATATGCCCAGGAGTGGGATTGCTGGATCATATGGTAGCTCTATTTTTAGTTTTTTAAGGAACCTCCATGTTCTCCATAGTGGCTGTACCAATTTACATTCCCACCGACAGTGTAGGAGGGTTCCTTTTTCTCCACACCCTCTCCAGGATTTATTGTTTGTAGATTTTTTGATGATAGCCATTCTGACCCATGTGAGGTGATAGCACATTGTAGTTTTGACTTGCATTTCTCTAATAATTAGTGACATCGAACATCTTTTCATGTGCCTCTTGGCCATCTGTATGTCTTCTTTGGAGAAATGTCTATTTAGATCTTCTGCCCATTTTTTGCTTGGGTTGTTTGCTTTTCTTGATATTGAGCTGCATGTGCTGTTTGTGTGTTTTGGAGATTAATCCCTTGTCGGTCGCTTCATTTGCGAATATTTTCTCCCATTCTGTGGGTTGTCTTTTCATTTTGTTTATGGTTTCCTTTGCTGTGCAAAAGCTTTTAAGTTTAATTAGAGTCCACCCTTACTTTTAAGGAGATTTGGCCTAAGTGAAGGAAGACAGACAATGTATATCACAGTGAAATAAAGTTATTATGTAAAACTGTCTAAATACATCATTTTTAACATATGATTGAGGTGTGCAGAGAAAAAGAGTATGGCTGCAAGAGAAGTGAAATAAATGAAATGGTCTGAAATAAATGAAATGAATGAAACTTATTTTATGAAATGGGTCAAAGTTTTAAAGTGCTAATGCATTATGAAAGAGGTTAGACTTTCAGGAGTAAAATCTGAGTTAACCAAATGGCAAATGGTTAGAAGAGAAGGAGAGGAGTAACTGGAATAGTCAGACATATCTGCCTGCCAGGGAGAAGGAGCAACTACAGTAAGAGAGGAAATCCTCTGGATTTCCTAGAACAAGCTTCAATGGCTTCATGGTGGTTTGGAGACTGGCACTGAATTTTGTATGAAACAAAATTGTCATAGCTGGAGTTACCTCAGGGAACGCTGACTGCAAATATCTAGGTTATGCAGTTAAAAAACCTAGGGGAAAAAAATCCCATTATGTGTTTTCTTTTAATGTTTACGTTCATTTTTCTATTAACTTATAAATATTATAGAGCATATACTTTCTGACAGAATTATGACCATAATGCAATAAAATTAGAAACCACAAAATTATTGCAAGAACAAATCCACTTGGAAAGTAATACAAAGATATAAAACATAACCAAACTGTCTTATTTTACAAAGAAAACTAAACACTAAAGCTACTACAAGTACTGTAGAAATTATAGCTAGTGCCATATGTATGAGATATGGTTGCAGGAATAATCAAAGGAAATTATAGAGCCATAAATTAAATTTTAAAGTACAAGATATATTGAAAATAAATTATTAAACATTTGGTTCATTACACTACAAAATATTAAAAAACAAACCCAAAGAAAGTAAACTAAAAGGACTGGTAAAAATAATAACAGGAAAGAAGGTAAAGAAAAACATTGAAAATTAATTGGATCAGTAACATTAAAGCTTATGCTTTGGAAAGACAATTAAAATAGAAGAAATCTTTGCAAATCTTAAGAGAGAAAAGGAAGCAGGAGGAAGAAGGGGGAAAGAGGTAGGGGAGGAAGAATAGAAAGAAGATGGAGTGAGGAAAATATTATCAATGCAGATATAAAAGACATTGAAAATATTTTCCATTAACTTGGATAGGATGTCTTGACATGCCACAAATCTTTGAACCCTAAAATCTTCACCAATATGATAGGCCTCTGAATCTTTGTATGGTTTGTCTATTATGTTCTGGCACACATTTGTCTTACAGGACATCCAGGTTACTTGCCTTTTTCTCCTCAAGAGGTTCGATCAGTTGAGTGGTGAGGTAGCAGTTCAAGGGCTTCTACTTGACCTCATTATGATGCCTTTTATTCCACAGTTCAGTGAACTTATCTTAGGGTACTGCCAGCAATTAAGAACAGCTGCCCTGATTATACACTCAGAAATTAGGAAAATAACCACAGGGTGACCCATTGGACTCTATGTAAAAATGAAATGGGCCAGTACTTCATTTATCATCTGGTGACTCTATGCCCCCACTTTAACATGGGAGTTATTGTGATGCTCCACATCACCTAGAGCAGCTCAGCTCTGATACTGTATCAAAATGTCAACAGTCCCTAAATCATCTTGGTATGGCCCTTTCCCCACAATATAGTTACTCTTGAAATGGCCATAGATCCTTTTGAAGAAGGATTGGTGAAATAGATACTACATATTCTTGCTGTGAAATTATAGGTTACTTTTGCAAGAAAACCTTTTAATTTGTTCAAGAGACAACTTCTAATCCGTTGTCATTGAGACTGAGATCTGATTCACCTCTGGAAACTGGGCAAAGGCTTTTGTCAGCCTTCTGCCTAGCTGCATTTCATTATATAAACCAAGCAGCAGTCTCATTGGATGCCCAATTATATCACCTCGTGTTCTAATTTCCATTACAACAGATTGCTACATGTCAGGGCTCCCTAGTTGCCACTTTGGTCTTGTTCCTTATTATGGTAATTATTTCCTCCTTGCCTCTGATGGTTAATTACTGCCAACTGTCCACTGCTATACTGGAATCGTATTGCCAATTTATACTAGAGAATCCACTTCTATAATAATATCTCTTATTATCAAGACTAATTTATAAATGACAACCACCATTGAGATTTCATCAACATCACTTCCCTTTATTAATGTTTGTATTATCCCTGTGAGCTTCTGGAACTTAATCCTCTGGAATGTCTGGGAAACAATATAGAATTCATCCCTGATTTGCCCCAACTGAGGAGGTGGAAAGCTTGGGTATTTATCCACTAATCCCTATTTGGTTTTGGTTGAGTGTTGAGCAGTGGTAAATGTTTAACAGTCATCTCTCTGAACAAATAGTCCTGATTTCTAGGATCGGTCACCTGTGTTGGAACCACTCTTACTATGACCAATTTCAGACTACAGCATGACATCACTGAGTGTGGGGTTGAAAGGAGATGCTCAGTAGTGCACCATTATATGGAATCTCCACCCTACAAATACAAATAAGACATTAAGAACCTCAAAAGCATAGATAATAGTAAAGTGTAAAATAATTAGAAAGTGATGAGTTTTGAGCATATTTTACTCTTGTTTTTAATATAATTTATTTAATTGTAAGTTTATATAATTTAATTCTTAATAATGTTGTACTTAAGAACCAAGTTGTAAAATCCCTGAAAATTTACCAGCCAGCATTTGTACACTGGTACACATGACACCAGCACACCACTGCTCCTGTAGATGACAAATTGTCAGCATGTGTATTCTGACCTGCACAAAAAATCTAAGCAGCTCCTTTAGTCAGGGAAAGGAGTCGTTTAGAAATTTGTAGGTACTTGTGATGAGAAACCAGCACTGTGCCTGGGAGCGGTAAGTGCCAAGGATCCGGGGGTCACTGAAAGCATCTGCTGCATTACTTGTCCTTAAGAATTCATGAAAATGTGCATGGATAGGATTTAAAACATTTATATATAACTGAGAAGGGAGTTCTCATTTATTGCATACGCACAATGTGTTAAAGGGCTTTAATCTTCACTATAGCTATATGTAGGCTGTTATCCACCATCCAAAAGGCAAGCAATATGCTCAGGGGCTCTGACCGTTAACTAGCTGAACAAAGCTTTTAACCCAGGTTTGTCTGACCCTGAGGACTGAACTATTTATTTCAGGCTAGAGTCATGTGTGATTGTTCTAATTATATCACACAAGTAGGATAAAGATTAAATGTTTTTTTTTAATTCTGAGTACCACAAATTAAGTAGAGAATAAGAAATATGTATCTTGCCTAGATTTCTTAATGGGAAATCTTTATATCAGAAAATTAGCCCAAGTTTGTGACTGACAATACAATACAGTTGAATTTGGCTAGGAGAGATTCCCCCTTTCCATTTCAGCATCCTGCCCATCTATCCAATAAAAGGCAAAGATTTTCCAAGGAGAAAGAGTCTTCGTGAGATGTCTATCATTTGTGCGTATGAAATGCAATGATTTTGTCAAGAAACTCTCTGAAGAAAAAATTTAAATTAAACAGAATGCTCTCATTCAAACAATATTGTTCTAAGTAAAAATCCCCAGAGCTTTTCTTTATAAATCACTATTACCTCATAAAAAATGCCTGATTAAGTGATAGGAAGTAATGGCAAAGAGAAACATAATTTGTTACTGCTTCTGAAGTTGAACAGCTTACAGTGAGTTCTTCGTAATTATCTCCACTTCGCTTTTTCAAAGTTAATAAAAGTTTCTGTTGACTCCAGCATTGCTTTGAGGTGACTAGAAATATAGAAAGGTAGTGGTGCCAAAAAAAAAAAGGAAATATAGGAAATTAAGCCAGAATTTTACAGTTTAGGCCAAGACTTGGCACATTTTCTAAAAAGGGCCAGGTGGTAAATATTTCATGCTTTGCAGGTCATAAAGTCTCTTGGCATAGCCCAAAAGTAGCCATAGACAAAGGTAAATGAATAAGCATGGATGTATTACAATGAACTTTATTTACAAAAAAAAGGAATCAGGCTGAATGTGGCCTCTTGGACATAGTTTGCAGACTCCTGATTTATGCAGATGAACCATATTGCTAAGTTCCTGATCATTCCAGGTTTTTTTTTTTCTTTAATGAAACAAAAATGCTAACAGTGGATTCATAGTTTATTTTTTTTCATTTTAGTAAATATTGACTTGGTGCTCAAGATGTGCCAGACACTGTTCTGGGTACCGGTGGTGCAGTGGTGAATTATTCAAGTCCCTCTCTCAGTGAGCTGTTCTTTGAGTGAAAATGCCTTAAGCAAATAAATAAACAAAAAATATAGAATATTATGCCAGGTATTGCTTAAAAAAACAGGCAGGTAGATAAAATGAAAGATGTTTTAAATTAGATAATTGATCTGGAAAAACACAACTGATAAGGTGATATTTGAATATAAAGCTGAATAAGGTGAGGTGGAATGCCACATAAACGACTGGAAGAATAGTCTCCTGGAAAGAAGAAACCTTTGGGACCAAAACCCTGAGAGTAGAGATTGCTGACTGTGTCCATGGTGTAGTGAGAAGTCCGTGATGGTTAGAGCAGATGAAATAAGAAGAGAAGAGGGGGGGAAAATGTCTGAAAGGAAGGCAAGGCCCAGATCCCTGAATTGCAAGAAGATTGTTTTTTCCATTCTCTTCTTGCTTTTCACCTGCACTAATACAACCATAGCAACCACTATCACAGCTTACCACTCCTGATTTTGATGTGGTCTCAAAACAAGGGCATAGATGATGATTTTTCTCCTTCTCCTTATTCTCCTTCTTGCATATTCTGCCCCACATTCCCCTCCCATGACCTTGGTAAGAAAAGCTTGGGCCAGGATAATAGTGTTTAATGTAGTAAGAAATAGATACTTAATATAGTAGTTGGTGGGTAGGGCAAACTGAATATTTTGATAGGTTAGATGTAGAATGTTAGACAGAGAGTAGTCAAGAGTGACTAATTTTTTTTTGACCTGATGAATTGATAGATGGAGTTCTCATGTACTGAGATAAATAACAATGTGGATGAACATATCTGGGGTAGAGATTAAATGTCCAGGATTTTTTTTGTTTGACTTCTCTAGGATGTCAAGGTGGCAGTTTGTTTTAAAGCCTGGAGTTTAGGAGAAAGGTCCAGGTTGGAAAAATAACTTGGGAGCATCAGTCTACAGATATTATTCAAACCCATGAGCATGCATAAGATTTCCAAGGGAGAGTGTAGATAGAAGAAAAAAAAAAAAACAAGCACAGAGGCACCTGAGGCATTCCATCACTTGAAAGTTGGGGAGACATGGGGGAATCAGCAAAGTAGAAGAATGAAGAGTGGATAGATAGCAAGGTAGGTGGCAGTGAGGAATATATTCTGCAAGCCCTATGCAGAAAGTATTTCAGGGAAGATGGAATGATCAACTGTTAAATCCTACAGCGAGGATGTATAAACAAGAACTGGGAAATAAATGCTTTATTTTGCAGCATGACGATCAAGAGCAGTTTTGGTGGATGTTTGGATTAAAGCTTAATTGTAATACGCTCAAGGGAGAAAGAACAGAGTGGAATAGGATAAACTAAGTATAGATAACTATCAGAGAAGTTTAATTTAAAAAGGAACAGTAATACAGCAACACAAACAAATAGGACAGGAGTTGGCAGGAGATGTAAAGATAAGAGAAGGTATATAGACAAAAGTTCTTAAATAAGAAATGAGATGTAAAGAACAAGTGGAGGATATGTCCTTAGGAAGGGCAAAGGCAGCTGCTTGGTGGTAAAAGAGGGGAGGAAGACTATATAGACACATGTGCAAAGAGATGGAGAGAAGAGTGGTGGGTGGTAAGGTATTATCTCTTCAGAGGACCCCTAATTCCTTCAGTGGACAGTTTATCTGCTTTATCTCCTCATATGGGTGCATGATCTATTTCACAAAGTATAATTAAAGCTAAATTATTGCTCTGGGGCCTGAGATGTTATCTAGTGAAAATGAAGCTTAGGTAGGAGGTGGTGAAAGTTTGAGGGAGAAATTTTGAAGTGGTTGTCTTAGAAGAATGAATAAACTATGGAAAAGTAGTAAGAATGATAAGCAGTCCTAAGCACTATGAGGTTACTGTTAGTACATTAAGTAATAAACGTGTCAGCTCTGTTCTCTCTGCAAGTGCAGATGCAGATGCAGAATAGGTTGAGAGTTGGATTTAACCAGGTTGTTTTTTCCCACTCAAGTATAATGAAGAAAGAAGGATGGTGGATGGCGATTGAGTATGCACCCAGGTAATTTGTTATGTATAATGCTGAACGCAATAAACTTGTAGGGTTAAGAAGTGATATAAGAAGGTGAGGGGATATGAGAGTGATAAAGTAGTTTTTGCAGTGGATGGTAGGTCTTGATGGAGTTGAAGAATTGTTACAGTTGGAGTACTAGAGGGAGTGAGCTGGGGAGATAAAAAGTTGTATCAGAGGATGGGATATATGAAAATGAAATTGGGGATAGAATATATTTAGTTATTAGGAAAAAGCATGTTCAAGTATGTTTTAGTGAAGTAATATAATAATACATATAATACAATAAACTAGTCCTCATTCATATTTCTTGTTTGCTCTCAAATCCAACCATATAGGAGGATTCCACTTTCACACTCCTTGAGTTTAGGTATGTCCATGTAAGTTGCATTGGTCAAAGAAATGATACCAGAAGGGTCACTCCCATGTTGGGTGCATTTAAAAACCAGATTTCTCCATTCTTTATTTTCCTTACTCAAGCTGTAGTTGTGGACATATTGAAATGATCATAAATAGCATAACGAATGAAATGTAATAAATGTCCACTGTCTTCTAAGCCAAAGATGGGCAGAACTTGGCCACAAGGCAAGGTTGAAGCATCCTGGAACATTTAATAACCATGTAGAAGTCAGTTGCCCTGGAGAACTTTGTGGGTTCACAGTATTTTACAAGGGTGAGAAATAAACTTTTCTTACGTTAAGCCACTGACAGTTTGGTGACCTTTTTAACACAGCATAATCTAGGATATCTGGCTCACCACAAAAGTATGCTTAGTAAGTGAATGGCTGAGATAGGCTGGATGACAAGGTCACTGAAGGAGAGGAGGTCAAGTGAAGAGAAGTCAAGGTATAGAACGATTGTCTGAATGAAAATTTAAGTCACCACACATCATTACATGATACGTTTGAAGAGATGACAGTGAGCCAAGAGCTAAAATTCTCAAGGCATAAAGAGAAATGACTTGGAGATCTTAAATGACTGCAGCAAGCAGTGATAATACATAGCATAGTATGAGGACATAAAATCCTAAAGCTGAGAGATTCATGGAGAAGAAGGAAACATTGCAGAAGTAGCTATACAAAGAACCATTGAGGTCTGGCTATTTTAATTACATACAGGAAGATTTTATTTAAAAAATATCCTTATATTATTCAAATAAAAACATTTACCGAAACAGTTTCCCTTTTCCAGAACTTTAAAATCTACAATTAAAAAAAAAAATAGACCTTTTCCTAGCACTTTGACCATGGAAATGACATTAAAATAAATTAAGAAAAGACTTATTCTGGAATTCCCATCTATTAGGAGGTTACATGGACTTAATGTATAATTTACAAGTCATGTACTTTACTAATTTTAATCCTATTTTTTTTAAATTTACAATTCAGTTCCAATATTTGCCTTTGCTATTAATAAAGAAATGCAAATTTCTTCAACTTTGGAATAATACAGTGTGCCTGAATTCATTTTATATGAATTTCCATATATTTCATTTTCCTTTTCTTTAACTATGAGTCATATGTTTGACTAATGTAACCTTTTGGCTGTTTTACAATTTAGAATATAAATGGTTCAGGCAATAATGTTTAATATTTTTGTAAATTTTGTTCTGTTGCTTGATTTTTTGGCAAAGTTAGGAACATGAGTAATTATGAGTTAATAATGAGAATCTGCTTCATAGCATGGGCAGTCCTTATTGCCATATATTTAAACTTCATATTTTGAGGTATGTTTTAACTCACACATTTTAAAGAGTAAATATTACACTGGAAAATACCTTACAATGGACAGAGTGGGGAAGGATCTTTTTGTCTTTAATGGTAATTAGAGGTTAGACTTTCTTTAGGCCCCCAAATAACTAACATCCCTTTACTTTGAATGTAGATAAGAAGTTAAAGATTCTTTTCTGAAAAACTATGCAAGGTTTACTGCATCATTAACAAGTTCACATAGTTAAAGAACCTGAAAATGCTCAGTAAAAAGTAGCATGGATTCTGTACAGATAGTAAAAGCTAATTGAAGTATTTTGGGGCTACGAACCCATGTCCCCTGCATTGGCAGGTGGACTCTCAACCACTGTGCCACCAGGGAAGCCCGAAGTACTCATATTTTTACTGAGAATATTAAATTTTTTTTGTCAACCTTCTAAATTCCTCTATGTTGTAATATACTCACTTCTGTTATTTCTGTACTCTGTTTATGGCTATTCCTATTGGCAGAAATGTTTGTTGTAGCTTAAGTTTGAGCTTCTTCCTATTCTTTAAATATGAGCAAATAAAGATATGAGATATGAAATACTATTTTGGAAAATACCATAAACTCTAGAACTTGGAAGAACTGTGAATTCTAGAACTGTGAAGCTCTGCTGTTTCTTTTCTTTATAGTTCAGATATCTATACCCACCAGATTTTGTTATATCGTCCCACAGAATTCGCATTTTATTATTCCTTTAGCTATAAACTCAACCCCCCCATGTCATTTTCAGAAATAAAGGAAACAAGCGTTACATGAGCTCTCTGACTTATTAAACTACACCCAAAGACTAAATTTCTTTGATCTAACGTTTATAGCGTATTATAAAAAGTTTGTTAATTTTTCAAAATTAAGTGATATCCTTAATTTTACCAATCAGAATGAGGGGATGAAGCATAGTAATTTCCTTAATACCTATCATCAGGCTTTGCCTTGTTCTCAGCTCTAATAAGAGTGCTTCTTTTCTTTTTCTTTTTTTTTCTTTTTTTTTTTTTGCGGTACGCGGGCCTCTCACTGTTGTGGCCTCTCCCGTTGCGGAGCACAGGCTCTGGACGCACAGGCTCAGCGGCCATGGCTCACGGGCCCAGCCGCTCCGCGGCATATGGGATCTTCCCGGACCGGGGCACGAACCTGTGTCCCCTGCACCGGCAGGCGGATTCTCAACCACTGCGCCACCAGGGAAGCCCCAAGAGTGTTTATTTTCTGTGAGCAAATATTCAGTATGTACTATGTGACACGTACTATCCTTTCATTTAATCTTGTGAGATAGAATTTATTACCATTTATTCTGTTAAGCTGTGACTTAGTGAATTTAAGTAACTTGGTAAAAATCACACAGCTAGGACATGGAGATGTTGAAATACAATTATGGGTCTGTCTGTTTCCAAAGACTACTTCCTAACCAGTAACCATTTTTCCAAAATATAATATTCAGATGATTTATGATGCTTTATAAAAAATAATCTAGAGAGTCAGTTTGGGTGAAGAACCAGAACCTGCATTTTTACAAAGCCATCATAGGAATTCTGGCATGCCTAGTTTGAGAAACTTTACAATGACCCCTACAAATGGCCTTGCTTGCTCAGTTGCTGGATGCTTTGGTTCCCACCTTTGATAATCTGCTTTCCTCTACTCTCTAGACCCAATCCCTAGCAAAGACACAAGAAATTAAGAACTAGGGCCCTATAGTGATTAGCACTAAATCAGCACTGAGTCTACCCTGAGCTATTTGTCTCTTTGGGTTAGAGTTACCATCTACTGTGGGTCACAAAAAACTCTGTATTTATTACATGATTTTGCTGGACTGGTATTTCTTTACGTAAATTTCAGCTGAGTGTGAAACATTCCACAAGCTCCATTTCAGGGAGCAAACTTATTTTCAGGGCTGTGCCAGTGATTGGATGAGCTACATCCTAAGATATGTCCTGTATCATTAAAAAACAACAACAACAGGGGGCTTCCCTGGTGGCGCAGTAGTTGAGAGTCTGCCTGCCGATGCAAGGGACACGGGTTCGTGCCCCGGTCCGGGAAGATCCCACATGCTGTGGAGCGGCTGGGCCCGTGATCCATGGCCACTGAGCCTGCGTGTCCGGAGGCTGTGCTCCGCAACAGGAGAGGCTACAACAGTGAGAGGCCCGCGTACCGAAAACAAACAAACAAACAAACAAACAAAACAACAACACAGCAATCCTATCATATAGGAATATACCATATTAACCAATAGTATTAATAATGGGGATTTGGTAGATCTTGCAAAGTTAGATCTATGCCCAGTAGATAAGATTTAGGAGCAGTGTTTTTTTGTTTGTTTTGTTGTTGCTTTTAAATCATAACTTATTTCCTTTTTGATAGTTTTTATTGAAGTATAGTTGATTTATAATATTGGTTTTAGGAATACATCATAGTGATTCAATATTTTTGTAGGTGATACTCCACTTAAAGTTATTACAAAATAACATAAATATTTCCCTGTGATGTACAGTATATCCTTGTTGCTTATTTATTTTATGCATAGTAGTTTGTATCTCTTAAACCACTACCTCTATCTTGCCCCTCCCTACATCCCTCTACCCACTAGTTTGTTCTCTACATCTGTGAGTCGTTTATGTTTTGTTATATACATTTGTCTTATTTTTTAGATTCCACATATAAGCAATAACATAGAATGTTTGTCTTTCTCTATCTGACGTATTTCACTAAGCATAATATCCTCTAGGTCCATCCACATTGTTGCAAATCACAGAATTTAATTCTTTTTTTATAGATGAGTAATATTCCATTGTGTGTGTGTGTGTGTGTGTGTGTGTATAGATGAGTAATATTCCATTGTCTGTGTGTCTGTTATCCATTCACATGTTGATGGACACTTAGGTTGCTTCATATCTTGGCTGTTATAAATAATGCTGCTATGAACACTAGGGTGCATACATCTTTTTGAATTAGTGTTTTTGGTTTGTTCTGGATAGATAGCCAGGAGTGGAATTGCCAGGTCCTATGGTAGTTTTATTTTTTGGTTTTTTGAGGAACCTCCATGCTGTTTTCTGTAGTGGCTGCACCAATTTACAATACCACCGAAGGTATTCTAGGGTTCCCTTTTCTCCACATCTCTGTCAACATTTGTTGTTTGTAGATGTTTTGATGATAGCCAGTTTGACAGGTGTGAGGTGATGTCTCATCATGATTTTGATTTGCATTTCTCTGATGATTAATGATGTTGAGCATTGTTTTTCAAGTGCCTGTTCGCCATCTATAGATCTTTTTTGGAAAAGTTTCTATTCAGGCCTTCTGCCCATTTTTTGATTGGGTAGTTTATTTTTTTGATATGAGTTGTATGAACTATTTATATATTTTGGATATTAACCCCATATCAGTCATATTATTAGCAAATATTTTCTCCCATGCAGTAGGTTGTCTTTTTGTTTTGTCGATGGTTTCCTTTGCTGTGCAAGAGCTTTTAAGTTTAATTAGGTCCCATTTGTTTATTTTTGCTTTTCTTTCTTTTACATTAGAAGACAGATAAAAAAATATTGGTATAATTTATGTTGAAGAGTGTTCTTCTGCCTGTGTTCTCGTCTAGGAGTTTTACAGTTACCCATCTTACATTTAGACCTTTAATCCATTTGAAGTATATTTTTGTATATGGTGTGAGAAAATGTTCTAATTTCATTCTTTTACATGTAGCTGTCTAGTTTTCCCAGCACCACTTATTGAAGAGACTCTTTTTTCTCCATTGAAATTTTTTGCCTCCTTTGTCATGGATTAATTGACCATAAGTGTTGGGTTTATTTCTGGTTCCTCTCTCTTTTCCTCTTGATGAGCCTGCCTAAAGGTTTATCAGTTTTATCTTTTCAAGAAACCAGCTCTTGTTCTCATTGATCTTTTCTGTTTGTTTGGTTTTTTTTTGGTCTCTATTTTATTTATTTCCTCTCTGATTTTATTCCTTCTGCTGATGTTGGACTTTGTTTTTTCTTCCTTTTCTAATTCCCTTACATGGAAGGTTAAGTTATTTGAGATTTTCCTTGTTTCTTGAGGTAGGGCTGTATCACTATAAACTTTACTTCTAGAACTGCTTTTGCTGTATCCCATAGGTTTTGGAATGTTGTGTCTCCATTTTCATTTGTCTCGAGGTAATTTTTGATTTCCTCTTTTATTTCTTCTCAGACCCATTGGTTTTTCAGTAGCACATTGTATAGGCTCCATATATTTGTGCTTTCCCCATTTTTCTTCCTGTAATGATTTCTTGTTTCATACTATTGTGGTTGGAAAAAATGCTTGATATAATTTCTGTTCTCTTAAATTTGTTGAGACTTGTATTATGGCCTATCATGTGATCTATCCTGGAGAATGTTCTGTGTGCGCTTGAAAAGAATGTGTATTTTGTTGTTTGGGGATGGAATGTACTGTAGATACCTATTAAGACCAACTGGTCTATTGTGTCATTTCAGACCACTGTTGCCTTATTGATTTTCTGTCTGATCTCTCCACTGATGTAAGTGGGATGTTAGAGGTCCCTTATTAAATATTATTGTATTATTGTCAGTTTCTCCTTTTATGTATGGTAATATTTGCTGTATATATTTAGGTGCCTCCTGTATTATGTGCATTTAGGAGCAGTGTTTTACTGACATAAATTTTTTTTTCTGGACCCCAGACCAAGTGCAGTATTACAGGATTTTTGTTTATTTACTTACATTTTTAAGGAAATAGTATTTAATGTAAACATAACATGTATGCATTCTTAGATACTATCTCAAATATTCAAAATCTCTTACAGCCTCTGCTTTGGAGATTCCATAACTATACAATGTACATTATAACATGTCATTCTTAAGAAATCCATGAAACACCTATTAAAAAAGACAAGAGGTGAGAAAAATAGTATTTCCTTCCTAGAACTTAATTCAAGAGTGAAAATGGCTTGAAAACTAAAATATTTTAACCATGAAATACAGTGGAAAATTTTCAGCCTTACAGACTCTAAAATAAGCTTCTTATTGCTATTTACTTATTGCTGTCTTTCAAATAACCAGAAATTCCATGGGTATTAATTGATCACCATTTCCTTTGCAGTCCTTTCACCATCTGTTTTTATCATATATTCTGTTGTCTCTCACAGCCTTCTTCTATTATGTATGTCTCTTTTTCTGGCTTATTAACATCAAATCTCAGACCTTGTCAATAGATTGGGATGAGTTCCTGTAGTTTTGTAAATCATTATCTATGACTGATAGTTATATAAAGAAAGGGCTTTATACTTCATTGGTACATTATTACATAATTCTCCAGCAGCGGTTGAGAAAGAGTAATTGAATGAATGACACTCTTTGGTACAGCAGTCTGTAATGATAAAACTTAGGACAAATGCATAGAAAGAAATGTATTTAATTGTCAGAGAGTTTCTGAGGAAGTAAATACCATTCCCCCTACCTTCTTGTTCAGGATATACCAAACACAGAGAAGGATATGGGAAATTTGAGGGTCCTAGCCTCTTGACTAAGGAGTTACTGCCTCTTTTCTTCTTTCATCTTCTCCCACTGCCCCATATATGAAACTTTTCCTGGGAATCTTGTTAAGATGAACAGAAAAACTGAACATAGGAAAACTGCCTATGTCTGCATTATTCTTATGTAGTTGTAACCACTTTGATTTAACATTCTTGCTACTAATTAAATTGGAATAGATTATCTTTAATAAATTACCTTTAAGTGGCTTATCAAGGTAGATGAAACTACAACTAATATAAAAATTGAATAATAGGCTGAATAATGGCCTTCCCAACAATGTCCACACTCAATCCCTGGAACCTGTGAATAGGTTGCATTACATGGGAAAAGGGACTTTCCATATGTAATTAAGGTTATTGGTCCTTAAATAGGGCAATTATCTTGCATTATCTAGGTGAACTCAATCTAATCACATGAATATAGAACTCTCTGGCTGGAATCAGAGAAGGAGTGATAAACTCCAAACTTATGAAGGATTTGCAGCACCTTTAATGGTTCTGAAAGATAGGGGCCATATGTAAGGTCTGGAGAGAGGCCTTTATGAACTCATGGAAAGCATGAAAAGGAGTGAAGGCAGCCTCTAGAGTAAAGATTGGCTTCTGGCTGATAGCCATTCAGGAAGCAAGGACCTCATTCCTGAGATTATAAGGAACTGAATTAGGCTAACAGTTTGAATGGGCTTGGAGTTCAGTTCTTTCCCAGAGCTTCCAGTGAGGAACAGAGTCCTGCTAACACTTTGATTTTAGCCCAGTGAGACCCGTGTCAGACTTCTAACCTACAGAACTATGAGATAATAAGCAAGCGTTGGGCTTCCCTGGTGGCGCAGTGGCTGGGAGTCCGCCTGCCGATGCAGGGGACACGGGTTCGTGCCCCGGTCCGGGAAGATCCCACATGCCGCGGAGCGGCTGGGCCCGTGAGCCATGGCCGCTGAGCCTGTGCGTCTGGAGCCTGTGCTCCGCAATGGGAGAGGCCACAACAGTGAGAGGCCTGTGTACTGCAAAAAAAAACAAAAACAAAAAAAAAAAAGCAAGTGTTGTTTTAAGCTGTGGTAATTTATTATGGCAACAATAGAAAATTAATCCAAATAGTGACTTAATGTAAGTTGTTACTTGAGCAAGTTATTTGCCTTCCCTGTGCCTTCAATCCCCCATTTGTACAATGGACTTAATAAGAGTATCTAACTCATTGTATTGTTGTCCTATATGACTATCAGTCCATATACATCATTAAGTCTAGTTATATAGGAAGAGACATAATGCCAAACTTGTTGCCAGAGTACAGTACAATAAAATAAAGGAAGTAAAGGAAGTAAAATTTCATGCTATATAAAATGATCACATTTTCTTAAATTGAATTCAGATGAAAGAGGAAGCATGCATTTACAGATAGACAGTGGTCACAGGTTATATGAGATATGTATTCCTGACAGTCTCTTAATATTTGAAACTAAGTTAAGAAATGGACAGTATTTTGTTACCTAGATAAGGTTGTGTCACAAGCTTGTGATTCAGTCATTCAGGATTCTTCCAAAGTATGCAGTTACCCCCTTTTGGGAAGCATTTAAATTATATAAAAAAATACATAAAGTAAATTTTAGTAATATTATTTCAGATTAATATGTTTTGATTGGCATTGAATGCAGCCACACTGCTTATATTGTTTTCTCCAAATGGGTTTGTGCAGAGCCAGGTTGAGCATAGGCAGCATTTACTGACTGCAAGTACTATATGTCAAAGTAGTTTTAAGCCTTGTATCTGGGCATTAAATCCCACTACATAATGGGATTTTTTATACTTAACATAGTTCTGGTTAATTAATGATATATGTGAATTATTGATTAGTTCTTCAACTCACATGAATTTGTTATGTAGAAGCCTTGATCAATACATCCATGAAAAGACCTAAAGATTTTATCTTTATGCAAATTGGCTTAGTAGCTCTAAAAATCTTTAAATGTTATTAGTGTTTCATTTTCTACTTATATCTGCTGATAAGAATGATAACTCAATTAGACTTCTGAATATATATCCATGTATACACACACACAGACCCAGACACACACGTGTATATAACCTCAGGGAGGAGTAGAAAGCTGTTCTCAGGAATTTATTCACAAATTTTCCGATGTAACGAAATCATGCAGAAAGGAAAACACCTAACACTAAATTACCAATGCTGTTTGATAGGCATTCACATAGTACTTTTTTAAAATTCAAGGATATTCTCCTTTGCCCCAAAATCCATTTCTGGTACCAACTATAAAAGAATTGAGATGTTTTTACCACGATCCTGATCAAAGAGTAACATGTAAGGATGAGCATTGCTTTTTTCCTGAAAAGAGGGAAAAAAGATGCCAGTCTTAAGCAATGTGACATTAAATTTAAGACCAAAGTCATTCTAATATGACACTATTGAAAGAAATTTGATTTTTGTTATATCATGGCCATTTTATCATTGTTGACCATTTTAGAACTGATAGATGATACATACTAGATCTATCCAGTAATGTAAGCAAAGTTCTAAAAAGAAAACAAAATTGTGAAAAGCAAAAGGTTATTATGAGGTATAAATAAGAAAGGAAAATAGCACAAAATGTCAATTGGGTTTTGAGATTTGTATAAAAAGCCATCAAGCAGTGGGTGTCCATGCGACTTGCCATTTGTGCTTATATTGATTAATTGCAAAATAAATAAAATGTGAGCATTTTACATACAGAAAGAAAAATGCTGTTAACCTTCTGCAGACTGAACTTTATAAAGCTGTTTTTAGATGTGTAAATCTTGCTGAAATTAAGGGACAGAAAGTGTACGTTACACATCTTTTTATTTTTAAGAGATAATGATTCAAATCTGACCCAAATCCATTTTATGACTTGGGAGAGAGTTAGCAATGCTTATATGAACCTGTCGTCCAGGTGATAGTGATGAGTGGGTATACAGTGGCACTTCCCAAGAAAAGAAGGGGTTATTATACAAAAAAGTAAAATAATTGAATGGGGTACTATTTTCTAAAATGGGCCATTTAGGGAATCTTTTTATGAATAATATTAAATGTCCAATCTGCATCAGTTTACAATGCAACAAACCAACCACCTCCTTAAAATATATACCCTCTACTTTCCTACTTGTTTCATTATCTTCATAAAAAGTACATTTGTCATTATGGACAAGGACCGTAAAAAGCAGAGTTCCTATACAGAAAATAAATACATGTGGGGGAGAGAGCACAAACAAAGAATCAAAAGGCCAAAACACCAGTCAAAATACTGAAGAAAAACTATATAGGTTGGCCTAAGCAATTGAAGAAAATTGGAGGGTGTTAAATAGTGGAGAAAAATGTCTGTGGGGGGAGTACAGTGAAGAATGTTTATACTAGAGCCTACCTTATTCAAATTGAGTAATGAAAGATAGAGAACCTCCTTGTGATACATGGTTATGAGTCCTTAGAAGTAAATGTGGCTTTTAGGGGTCAAGCTAATTTCTAGATGACATATGATCAAACAGTTGAAAAAATACATTATTTCTGTAACTGATGACATTATAGCCAAAATGAGGAAATACAATCTAAAAAATCAAAAGCTATATATAAATTTGTTTTAATTTATGTTAATTTATTCATATTAGATTACGATTTGCAGGGCACTAACTGGAATAGACAACTAGTGGTTGCAACAGAGGTTCATTATGCCATATGCTGAGAGATCTATTGTCTATTTTAATGAAGTCCAAAGTCTTGGTAAAGCTAGTCTCTAGTAAATTTAATAAAAGCATGTAACAGGTATAAGTGTAGGAAATACTTTCATGGTAAACAGTTACATAAACCCCATGTGGCTCTGCATTTCTTCTACCTTTTGACCAGAATGTCCATATCATAAGGGAAAATAATACTGTCTTTGGAATCCAAGTTCACATATTACCCTATCAGGGAATACTTCCAACATACTTAGACAGGGATAATCTGTCTTCTGTGTTTCTGCATGTCACATTATATTACCCCATTCCAATAATCTTCACATAGCATTATATATATATCTATATATATCTATCTCTCTCTCTCTATATATATATATATCTTTTTTATTAGATTGTATATTCCATGAAGGAAGATTTTATTCACTTTGCATTCTTACTTTTTATGCCTGAGATATAATGAAAGCTCAAAATATGTAGATGACACAACTGGATGTAGTTCCTGGACTTAGAATTTTGAGTTTGAAATAGATTATGACTTAATTAGTTTTTCAGCACTGTTTTGCCTTTCTATGTTTCATAATTGATGTAGTGCATGAAAAATGCTTACTGCAGTGACTGGCACAGAGCAACATATTAAATAATCAAACTCATGTTAAGTCTCTGCTTTAAGTAATTCTCCATCCCTCTCCTTCAAACACCCAGATCTTCCTACTCTGATACTGAAATCTGAGCCTTCACTTTACAGATAGCATCCTGACCTCAAAGCATAGATAGGTGATATTAGCATTTGTAAGAAAGAGTTATGCTGTTGGAATGAAGTTAGTACAAATCATCAAACTCTCAATCATTGGAAGACTTTCCTCCCTCCCTCTCTCTTCAAAAATATATCTCCTGGCTTGCATGTATTTACAGTGTAATAGAAGAGAAACATGGGATTTTCTATAATAAATATAAGCATAAAATACTGAAATAATACAAAACAAAGACAAGTTAATTCTGCCTGGAACACAAAGGAAGGCATTGCAGAGTTAGATTTAAGCAAATCCTTGAAAGATGAGTAGGCAAGTGAATAAACAATGTTTAAGCAAAAAGTGCAGAAGCAAGAAATTTCGTGGATTAGGTAGAAAATCATGATAAAATCTGAATCACAAAATCATGGGGGTGGTGGAGGGCAGGATGTGAGGGACATAACACCTCCAACGTTGAATAGGACCATATTGCCAGGGTGTTACGTTAAGGAGCAGTCTGGTGTTGACAAAGCCTACATGAAGAGATTTGTATTTTAGAACAGTAAGTAAAGGAAAAAACTGATTTCTGGGGGAAGAGAATGGTTGCCTATCTGTTGTAATAGTGTATGTGTAATATGATGGGGGCAAGTAATCATGAGAATAGAGCACAGTAGAGAGATTTGAGAACCATATTGTAGAGTACTGCAAAATTTAGAGGGGACACAGTCCAGAAGAAAGTCCTCACTTATGATACCATTTGCAAGTTCGGGGTACCAAAACAACCTCAGGTTCAAAATCTCAACTCACTGAAGGCTGTTACACTCATGGTTATGATTATTACAGAGAAAGGGTTTAGATTCAAATTGGCCAAGGAAAGAGATTCATGGGGCAGAAGACAGGAGGTTCCAAACATGGAGCTTCCAGGTGTCCTCTCCCCATTGCAGTCATGGAAAATGTTGGCTTCTAACAACAGTGTGTGACAGTACTTATAGAGTATTGCCAAGTGGGAAGCTCATCCAAGCTTTGGTGGCTTTATTACATAGGCAGACTGAAGCCTCTGTGGCTGATCTCATTCTGTAGCCTTTCTGGAGGTTGAGCTGACACCATGTGACCCCAAAACCCCACTATAAATGCCAGAACTCACCCTAAAGACACTTTTATCAGGGCTTAGAGATTATGGGAGCAGAAGCTGAAGGTAAAGGCCAGACCTCTCTTTGAGAACGGGTAAGTTCTTTACTACACAAGTATCAACAGGATGTGGTTTTAATGGTGGGTAACTGAATATTTGAATAGTGGAAGGATAACTGAATAATCCAACAGGATTTTCTGTTCCTAGCTTCTGTCAGACACTAGTTACCTTCTTAAACAACATTTGAAAACAAATAGAAGGAAACTCTAAGAGACTATTAAGGTGGAGATAATAAGATGGTTTTAGAATTTAATGAAGTCCAATGTTTGCAAAAATTTACAGACTTGAGTTTGTGATTTTTATTGGATAGAGAATATGAGTGGCAAAATAGGAAAATGAGACCAATGAGAGAGAGAGGGGAGAGAGAGTAGGGGTGTGGGGGTGGAGAAGAATTGAGTCACCACTATAAAATAGAAACTGATTGTCTTATTTATTTTATGACATGGCATACATTATTAATATTAAGAACAATTAATGATAATAATACAGTCTTCTAATTCATCTATATCTAATAGCAAATAGCATAAATTTATTACTCCATGCTACATATGTGAACAAGTAGTATCATTTTTCAATCATAAAGAGATCCTCTATTATCTATATTGTTTATTAGTCAAAGAGATGCTTAAAAAATACACATTATCACCAACTTTTAAATTTTAGTCCAGTTACCTTAAATGTATCATACTTACCTAAAAAGCTTAATTCTTACTTTTAAGGTGCTGTGACAGTATTTGAAAACATATTGGGAAAAAAGATGTAGCAATATCAAGTCTATTAATTAAAGTCCAGATGAATTAATAGATAAATATTACTTTAAGATAAGTGGATAGGTAAAAAAGAGAGAAAACCAGCCATGTTCTTTGAAATTTATTGTAAGATGCACAATTTTGTTTTTGGCATCTTTATTGGAGTATAATTGCTTTACAGTGGTGTGTTAGTTTCTGCTTTATAACAAAGTGAATCAGCTATACATATACATATATCCCCATATCTCCTCCCTCTTGCGTCTCCCTCCCACCCTCCCTATCCCACCCCTCTAGGTTGTCACAAAGTTCTGAGCTGATCTCCCTGTGCTATGAAGCTGCTTCCCACTAGCTATCTATTTTACATTTGGTAGTATATATATGTCCATACCACTCTCTCACTTCGTCCCCACTTACCCTTCCTCCTCCCCGTGTCCTCAAGTCCATTCTTTACGTCTGCGTCTTTTATTCCTGTCCTGCCCCTAGGTTCTTCAGAACCATTTTTAAAAAATATATATTCCACATATATGTGTTAGCAGACGGTACTTGTTTTTCTCTTTCTGACTTACTTCACTCTGTATGACATACTCTAGGTCCATCCACCTCACTACAAATAACTCAATTTCGTTTCTTTTTATGGCTGAGTACTATTCCATTGTATATATGTGCCACATCTTCTTTATCCATTCATTTGTCGATGGACACTTAGGTTGCTTCCATGTCCTCGCTATTGTAAATAAAGCTGCAGTGAACATTGTGGTACATGACTCTTTTTGAAGGGAACCCTCTTGTACTGTTGGTGGGAATGTAAATTGATACAGCCACTATGGAGAACAGTATGGAGGTTCCTTAAAAAACTAAAAATAGAACTATTATATGACCCAGCAATCACACTACTGGACATATACACTGAGAAAACCATAATTGAAAAAGTCACATGTACTGCAAGGTTCTTTGCAGCACTGTTTACAATAGCCAGGACATGGAATCACCCTAAATGTCCATCAACAGATGAATGGATAAAGACAATGTGGTATATATATACAATGGAATATTACTCAGCCGTAAAAGGGAACAAAATTGAGTCATTTGTAGAGACGTGGATGGACCTAGAGTCTGTCATACAGAGTGAAGTAAGTCAGAAAGAGAAAAATATCGTATACTAATGCATATATGTGGAATCTAGAAATATGGTACAGATAAACCTATTTGCAGGGCAGGAGTAGAGACACAGACGTAGAGAACAAACATGTGGACATGGGGGGAAGAGGGGTGGGATAAATTGAGAGATTGGGATTGACATAAATACACTACCATGTGTAAAACAGATAGCTTGTGGGAACCTGTTGTAAAGCACAGGGAGCTCAGCTTGGTGCTCTGTGGTGACCTAGATGGGTGGGATGGGGGTGGGGTGGAAAGGAGGTCCAAGAGGGAGAGGATATCTGTATACGTATAGCTGATTCACTTCATTGTACAGCAGAAACTAACACAACATTGTAAAGCAACTATACCCCAATCAAAAAAACTGATTCCATCATGAAACCAGTTAATAT
Organism: Aethalodelphis obliquidens; assembly: GCF_003676395.1. Classification (NCBI taxonomy): domain Eukaryota; kingdom Metazoa; phylum Chordata; class Mammalia; order Artiodactyla; family Delphinidae; genus Aethalodelphis; species Aethalodelphis obliquidens. Next base: position 2,387,109 of record NW_020837955.1, read on the forward strand.
GTCAATTAAGACTACTGTTAAAGGAGCAGAGCTCAGGGCAAACACTACCCTAGCCTCTTTTTCCTTTTTACTGTTATTTCTTGTTCTGAGTTCTGCGGTAATAAGAAAACATAGTAACTTCCCAACTATGTAAACCGCAAGGTGTTTGTGATTCACAACATAGTATAGTACTCTTAAAAATATAAAAGCACTTCATGGACAATGGGGAAGAAATCAATACATGTGTCAATGTACGAAGGCCTAAGGTCAAAGCTCCCAACTGGAAGGTGCAGGATTTTATAAACACTTTAGGGATTCCTTTTAGTAGAATATTGCCTAGATGTTACTATTGATTTTCTAAAGAGGACTTTGGGAGCCCTGATGGTCTGGAATACAATCCTCCAATTTTCCTAAATTCATGCTAGGTTTCTTTTCTTCCTCTTTCCACTGTAATTAGAGTTTATTGACTTCCAATTCTATTCTTCATCCTCCTGAATGAGGGCTTGACCCTCTTTAGCAGAATGAGGGATCTGAGAGAACACCCTAATCAACAGGCTACAATGTTTGCTCCAATCCCCAGACAATTCACAAAGGCTATCAGGAGAGTAATTTCCGTGCTTTCTCAGAACAGGTTTCTTTTCCTGTAACAGTTTCGACAGGGAAAGTGAGGTCACAAGAATACATGAACAGCTTGGTTAATTTGAAAAGACTGTTCAAATAAGTGAAAGAAATAATACACTTATATTGCACCCAAGAAGTTCTCATCATGTACAGGTGCTCTGTATAATTTCTTTTGCTAAATTTTAGGTCCATCCACTGTGATCCAATCCTTGATCCACCTCACAAATTCCCCTCAAATTCCTGTCCAGATCTTCAATCAGGGTGGAGTTGGCTAAATCACAAGATAATGAACTGCTAATTACTCTTTTCTAAATGGATCCACCTATTACTTATCACATTATAATATTGTTAGCATCTGGGAGGGGCCCTGTAACCTGAACACTGAGAAGTGGTGCTGTGTAGTTTGGTCATTGTCCAGAACATTTTTCATCTTGGCTGGGCTCCTACTGTGACCTTAGGCCACCTCACAGTTATGACCAGAAACAGATAAATGTAATGTGATCTTATAATCTTGATTCTGAAAGTCAGTTGGGTAAATTTTTCCTCTTTGTCTTACTGATCAGGGCAACTTAACAAAAAACTGAAAGCATTTTCAGACACTCATAGAACATGATTTTATCCACAGTTTGCAAGGCTTTTTATAGATATAAAATTATAAAGTGTAATTATATATGTATTATAGGGAAGGAAAATTAATTTTCCCTTACCTTTCTGAGTTCTTTGCTAAGACCTCTGTAATAAAAGACAGATTAACAAAAGAAAAACAAACAAGATTATTAATGTGTATACTTCATGTATACATCGGAGACACCCAGGAAAAATGAGTAACTCAAAGATGTGGCTTTAGAATTTAGGATTACATACCAAATTAATAGGGAAAGGGGAGGAGGCATGTAGGTCTTTTAGGGGAGATTAAATGGCTTTTAGGAAAAATGAATGGGCCTTTAGAAGAATAGATGGGAGGTATGATAGTTTGTGACAAAGTTGTCTGGGTGTGGTGTCCACTTGTAGACTCTTCTCTCATTTTACAAAGTAATACTTCTGAGATTTCCTCTGATGTGTAATATAGTATAATCAATAACTCTTCAGTCTGATTTTCATTCTGTATACTATTATTGTTAGTTATTGACAGATGAATAAAATCAATTTGCCATTCACTTTCTTGTATCTGGGCACAGCAGAGTGATGTATGTGACACTACTCAAGTCAAAGGCAAGGGGTTGCTTAAACCATTATTGATATGGGCATGCAGATGAGTCTGAACCATTTATTAATCTGGGTAAACTATATAAGAAATGGCTAACTGTACTGATGTGTTCTCTCTTACCATTATTTATTACTTCTATTAATTACTTATATGGAGTTAGATATAGACTATAAAATTTCTGTGTGGAATCTAGAATATTAGATCTAAAAAGGACTTTGTAATAAGATCTAGTTCAACCCTTTCCCCTTATAAATGAGAGAACAGATTTTCTCTCATAGTGGATTTTCTGGGTCTGTGTGGTGAGACCAAAAAAGGTGGTGACTAATTGAAGTAGTTTTGCTTTGCTTGATGAAAGTAAATAAAAGTGATAAAATGTGGCCAGGATTGTTAAAATTCTCAGTTCTTGTGAAAGTACTGGTTTAAAAGGCCCAGGAAGGAAGACATGTGACTCTCTGATTTATCTTTATGACCATAGTACCTGGCCTAGCACAGAGTAGAGGGTAATCAATTTCATTTAAAAAATAAATAGTTGGCCTTAGCATATGTTTATTACTAGGTTTGGATGCAAGTACTATTCAAGAGAATGTTTGAGGAGTGGCCAGGATAGTGGAGTAGGAAGACCCTGAGCTCCCCTCCTCCCCTGGGCACCTTGAAGTTCCAACTGTTTACAGAGAAATTATCAATGAGAATGACCTGAAGGCTAACAGAAAAAAATCTTCTACAACTAAAGATATAAAGAAGGAACCACAACGAGAAGGTTAGGAGGGGTGGAGATATGATATAGTCAATACCTATATCTCAGTAGACCACCCACAGGCAGGAGGATAATCACAATTGCAGAACTTCTCCCCAAGGAGCAAGGGTTTCAAGCCCTACATTGGGCTCACCAGCCAGTGGGTCCTGCTCTGGTAAGGTAAGCTCCCAGAATGTTTGGTTTTGAAGGCCAGTAAGGCTTATTTGAAGGAGAGCCAGAGGGCTATCAGAAAAGAGATCCATTCTTAAAGGGTATACACAAAATCTCATATGCTCTGAGCCCCAGGGCAGTAGCAGTACTTTGAATGGAGACTGGGTCAGACCCACTTGATGATCTTGGAGAACCTCCAAAGAGGCAAGATGCAACTTGGACTTCCCCTGGGGACATAGATGCTGGCAGTAGCCATTTTGGGGAGCTCATTTTACCCCGAGGACACTAGTGCTGGCAAGCACCATTTTGGAATTCTCTCTCTGGCTTATTAGTGGTGGGACCTGGTCCCAACCAGCAGCTGGTCGAATGAGGACACAGCCTACTCACTAGCAGGTATGATGCTGTAGGAAATCCTGAGCTCTTAACCTCACCTACCAGTGGACCAGCTGAAAACTTGGGACAACCTGCATCCTGGCCCCACTCACCAGTAGGTTGACACCAGATTCAGCGCCCCTGGGCAATGCATCCAGAGACCCCAGGATCTGACTCCACCCACTAGTAGGCTGTCACTAACACCAGGACCCTGCCTTACCCACCAGTGTGTGGCCAACAACCCTGGGATACCGTGGGTCCTGGCCCACCCACCAGCAGGTTAACACCAGCTCCAGGACACCATATACCCTGCAGGCAACTGTCAGAAAGGTGCCACACCCACCAGCAGCTCAGGGATCCACAGCACCACTGCACCACTGCCATCCACCCTGAGAACCAGCCCTACCAACCAGAGAACAGAGCCAAGACCTGGACTCCTTGGGTCATGCAGCCAGTATTCCAAGACCCAGCTTTGCTCACCAGTGGCCAGCAACCTCTGCACTAGACAAGACCTGGCAACCAACCAGACTGGGGGCCAGCCATGCCTACCAGTGTGCCCAACATTAGCCAATTCACCACAGCACAGGGCTCACACAGCCCATATAGAGAATATTCCCTAGAGCATATAGCTCTAGTGACCAGAGGGGAGTGCACTGCTGGGTCCCATAACACATCTCCTACATGAGGCTGCTTCTCCAAGATCAGGAAAATTAACCAACCAACCATATATACAGAAATAAAAATAGAGAAAGGCAAAATGAGGCAACAAAGGACAGTGTTCCAAACAAAGAAATAAGATAGAACCCCAGAAGAAATAATTAAAGTGAAGAAAAGCAGTTTACCGGACAAAGAGTTCAAAATAATGATCATAAAGTTGCTCAAAGAACTCAGGAGAAGATTGGATGAACAGAGTGAGAAGTTAGAAGTTTCTAACAAGAGTTAGAAAATATAAAGAACAACCAAACAGCTGAATAATACAATAACTGAAATAAGAAATACACTAGAAGGAGTCAACAGTATTTTAGATGATTCAGAGGAACAGATCAGTGAACTGGCAGACAAAGTAGTGGACATCACTTAAGCTGAACAGAAAAATGAGTTTAAAAAGTGAGAACAGTTTAAGAGACATCAAGCACACTAACATCCACATTATAGGGGTCCCATAATGAGAAGAGAGAGAGAAAAGGGTAGACAACATATTTGAAGATGCAATAGCTGAAAACTTCCCTAACCTAGGAAAGGAAACACACATCCACATCCAGAAGGCACAGAGAGTACCAAAAAGATCAACCCAAAGAGGACCACACCAAGACACATTATAATTAAAATGGCAAAAATTAAAGCTAAAGGGAGAATATTTAAGTAACAAGGGAAAACCTACAAGTTCCATAGAAGGGAATTCCCATAAAGCTATCAGCTGACTTTTCAGCAGAAATTCTGTGGGCCAGAAGGAAGTGGCACAATATGTTTAAAGTGATGAAAGGGAAAAACCTACAACAAGGAATGCTCAACCTGGTAAGGTGATTATTCACATATGAGAGATAAACAGTTTTAGAGACAAGCAACAGCTAAGAGAGTTTACCGTAAAAGTTGCTTTACAAGAAACATTAAAGGAACTCCTCTAAATAGGAAAAAAAAGCCAGAACTAGGAATATGAAAACTACAAAATGAAAAAAATCTCATTGGTAAAGACAAACATACAGTAAAGGTAGTAGATGAAATACTTATAAAGCTGATATGAAGGCTAAAAGACAAAAATAACAAAATAATCTATATCCACAATAGGTAGTTAAGGGATACACAAATTAAAATGATGTAAAATATGAAGTAAAAATCATTAAATGTGGCAGGGGTGGTAAAAATGCAGGGTTGTTAAAACTCATTTGAATTTAAGAGATCAGCAGTTTAAAATAATCAGATTGATTGATTTAGATTGTTATATATAAACCTCATGTTAAGCACAAACTAAGAATCCATAATGGACACACAAAGAAAAGGAGAAAGGAGTCCAAGCATAACACTAATGATAGTCATCAAATCACAGGGAAGGAAGCAGAAGACAAAATGAACAAATAAACATAACAAAGCAGAAACAGAGTCATAGATATGGAGAAGAAACAGGTGGTTGCCAGAGGGGTAGAGGGGTTGGGGCCAGGGAAGGGAGGAGAGAAATAGGTAAGGGAGATTAAGAGGTACAAACTTTCAGTTACAAAATAAATGAGTCACAGGTATGGAATATACACTGTGGGGAATATAGTCAAATAATTATGTAATAGCTTTGTATGGTGATAGATGATAACTAGACATCATAGGTGATCATGTTGAAAAGCATAGAAATATAAAATCACTATGTTGTGTTACAGGAACTAGCATAGCATTGTGGGTCAATTATACTTCAAAAACAAACTCATAGAAAAAGAGATCAGATTTGTGATTACCAGAGGCAAGGGGTGGTGGGAGAGGGAACTGGATGAAGGCAGTTAAAAGAAACAAACTTCCGATTATAAAATACATAAGTCCTAGGGATGTAATGTGCAACACAATAAATATAATTAACTCTGCTCTATGTTATATATGAAAATTGTTAAGAGGGTAAATCCTAGGAGTTCTCAGCACAAGGAAAAATTTTTTTCTCTTTCTTTAATTTTGTATCTATATGAGAGGATGGATATTCACTAAACGTACTGTGGTAATCATATAAGGATGAATGTAAGTCAAATAATTATGCTGCACACCTTAACCTGATACAGTGCTGTATGTCAATTACATCTCAATTAAACTGGAAGAAAATAAAGGAAAATGTTCTATTTATTATAAATACATACATTCCATTTTTTAAAATTAAGATATCATAACAACTATTTGAGATACATTTGATTAATTTTTTAATGAGGGTTTTGAATCTCCAAGTGGTTAGAGAATCTGGTAAGATTCCTGACTGAATTACAGGTTTACTGGCCAAAATTTGACTGTCAGGAAATTTGTTTTCCAGTATCAGGAAATATCAGGAACTCAAAATGATTTGTATACTACTGTGTAAAAAAATAAATTACTTCATGCATTTAATCCACAGTATGAATGTCCACTTCTTATATTTGAAATTCTGATTGTTCCTTGCTGGTATATAAAAAAACAATTGATTTTTGTGTATTAACCTTATACTTTGTAATCAAGCTATACTCACTTATTACTACTTCCAGGGTTTTCTACTCCTCCTGTTCCTGTTCCTTTTCCTCCTCCTCCTTTTTCTATTTGTTGTTGTTCCCCTTCTCCTTTTTCTTTTTCTTCTTCTTCTTGATGATGACTCTTTGAGATTTTCTACAAAGACAGGCATGTGCTCTGTGAATAACAAGCTTCATCTTTTCTTTTCAATCTGTATACCTTTTATTTCCTTTTCTTATCTTATTGTGCTTGCTAGAACTTCCAAAACAATGTTGAATAGGAGGTGTGAAAGAGGATATCCTTGCCTTGTTCCTGATCTTAGAAAACATCCAGCTTCTCATGGTATGTGTGTTGAAGGTTTTTGTAGATATTCTGTATCAAGTTGAGGAAGTTATACTTTGTTTCTAATTTGTGAAGTAAGAGTTTTTATCCTGAGTGGGTGTTTAATTTTGTCAAATATTTTTCAGTGTCAGTTGATATTACCACATGGTTCGCTTTTGTAGCCTTTTATGTGGTGGATTACCTTGACTGATTTATGGATGTTGAATCAGCCTTGCATACCTGGAATAAATTGCACTTGATAGGGATGCATATTGTTTTCATACGTTGGATTTGATTTAGTAATTCTTTTTCTGAGGTTTTTGCATCTCTTTTCATGAAAGACATTAGCTTCACATTCCTCTCATGTCTTATTTTTGGTCTCCTCTGTTGATTTTGGGCTTCCCTAAGTACTCCTCCTTAGAGAGAGCCTGTATCTTGCAGCTATTTTAGTTGTAATCAATTATTTTTATAGTAATTTTTATTTTATTTATTTATTTTTGGCTGCGTTGGGTCTTTGTTGCTGTGCGCGGGCTTTCTCTAGTTGCAGCGAGCGGAGGCTACTCTTCATTGCAGTGCATGGGCTTCTCAATGCGGTGGCTTCTCTTGTTGCAGAGCATGGGCTCTAGGTGGGCAGGCTTCAGTAGTTGTGGCACGTGGGCTCAATAGTTGTTGCTCGCAGGCTCTAAAGTGCAGGCTCAGTAGTTGTGGTGCGTGGGCTTAGTTGCTCCACGGCATGTGGGATCTTCCCGGACCAGGGCTCAAACCTGTGTCCCCTGCATTGGCAGATGGATTCTTAACCACTGTGCCACCAGGGAAGCCCATATAGTAATTTTTATAATCCTGTTTTGTGGTGGTAGGGTATTGGGGAAGGGAAGCATTCTGTAATTTTATGATTAAATGTAGAGATCTGGAATGTGATCTTTACACGTGTTACTCTTATGGTTTAGCTGGTTTGTTTTCTCTTTAAGCAAAATAAAAAGGATAGATGATGTTGCATTGATGAGGATGCACTTCTCCATTTGGGATATTCCCTGGAAAGCCTTTTCCCTGGAATGTAGACCTTTTGTAGAGAGACATTTCTGGGCATATTTTACAACGGATACTCTTTTGCTACTCCTGCTATGTCTATAATATGGTCTTTCTTGGATCTTTACAGTGATAACCTGCAGTGACAACCTGGTGGGCTTCCTGGAGGTAAAGCTCATGAAAGTATGGGGAACTTTCTGAGCCTGCAATCCCTTAGGAGTTTCTCACTCTCACACTAGTCCATATTCAGCCTCCAGCAATTCATTAAAATTACCATTTAAGTGTATTTACCAATTTATGTCTCCAGTGAGTTCTGCTCTAGGTAAGGAGATCTGGGTTGAGATTCTCTAGATTCATCTGTCTTTCCAGGTTTTAGTGTGCCAGTTTACACTGCAACTTTAGTTCTTTAATGGGTCCAAGAATAGTTGTGAGATGTGTGAGATGAAAGAGAGGAACTTAAGGTACCTTTAGGTTTGGGATTTGAGAAACTGGATGAAACTGGGGAAAATTGGGACTGACAATCATCAGCATGGAGAGAAGAATATCGGGTGTGTTATAGACATGTTGATTTGAGATGTCTGTTATACATCCATATGAAGATACTGGGTACGCAATTGAGTATGTAAGTCTGAAATTCAGGGAAGAGGGTAGAGCTGGAAATACTAATTTAGTAGCCATAAATTTAGAGATAGCTTCAGAAAAAAAAATCCATGGACAGGCTTCCCTTGTGGCGCAGTGGTTAAGAGTCTGCCTGCCAATGCAGGGGACACAGGTTTGAGCCCTGGTCCGGGAAGATCCCACATGCTGTGGAGCAACTAAGCCTGTGTGCCACAACTAGTAAGCCTGTGCACCACAACTACTGAGCCTGAGCTCTAGAGCCCGCGAGCCACAACTACTGAAGCCTGCAAGCCTAGAGCCCGTGCTCTGCAACAAGAGAAGCCACTGCAATGAGAAGCCCATGCACCACAAAAGAGAGTAGCCCCTGTTCGCCACAGCTAGAGAAAGCTGTGCACAGCAACAAAGAACCAAAGCAGCAAAAAAAAAAACCAAAAGAAAAAATCCATGGAGGAAGTCTTCTTTGATATATACAGAAACAATGTTAAAATAAATCGTGCCTTTCCCTTGAGAGAAAAAAAAGAAAAAGAAGCTCATCACGGTAGCAGAAATCATTTAGTGTACAGGATTCTGTACTGTAAAACAAACGGGAAGTTATAAACCTCAAAGTATAGCTCAATGCTGGATAAAGGGTTTCAGGAAGGATTTTCTTCTCTTTTGTGAGTATGTGCTATCTATCTTCTTCCACAAAGAACATATTCCAGGGAACGTCATTTCCACTCAATTATATTAGAATAGAAGAAGGGGCAAACAGGGAATTGAAATGCATGCACTTTAGAAAAGGCACATAAAGCAGAACAATTTTTAACTTTAAAAGAGCAATTCTCATCTGTGGCACTAATGTTTATTCAATAATTTCCATTTTTACCTCCTGCAAGACTGAGGTCACCTTATTTGAAAAGATTAGGAAATAAAGGAAAATACAATATCAAGAGACTAAGTATATCTATTGAAACCAGAAGAGGAAAACACAGGGAAATGCAAAAAGGACCTTTAAAAGTCATTTTCCTTCTATGCAGTTTTTTTCTTTTTAATGGAATTCATCCTTTACAAGAGCTCTTCGGTTTGGCCTACATATCTGAATGGTGGTAAAGTAATTCTAAGTTCTAGGAGGTTCAAATTGCCATAATTTTTGACTTGGTTTTTTGAATTTTCTGCCATGTCTGGAATTATCTTGCTCTAGACCAGCTACTTTTCTTGCCTGTATAATTGTGCTATAGTCCACAGTGGGTCTTGACCAACTTAAGTGAGTTTAAGAAAAGGGAAAAAGATTCTTTCTGATTATGAGGAGTAGTCATAGGAGAAATTCTAATATCTAAGATGTCCAGGATTTGGGATGTGTGATGAATAAAGGGTCAGTGATCTGAAGATTTGTAATATTATTTTGCTTCACTCTAAATAATGTGAAGTGAGGAAAACCCAATTTTATGGGTATATTCCCTTGTGCTCCCAGCCCTGGAATCTTAAACTGCACAAAGAGAATCAGCCCTGGATATTCACCAGCCCCCTCACCATTTCACCCACATTTCTGCAAAATCCATATAGAGTACATATATAGTCAGGAGAGACAAAGGAGAAAATTACAAAGACATGTATGTAGTTTGCCTCTCTTCAGTCTAAATGGTTGTCTGTGAGAATAATTTTTGGGAATTACAGATTTACAGGATTCCTAGATTGTGGTTCAGAGCCACACTCTATATAGATCCAGAATCTGTTTTATTCCTTACTTTCTGTGAATTTTTGTCATTAGAAGCATCCCTTTTGCTTATAGGTTGCTGATGGTAAATTTTTAACTGATTTTACTCTTATTTGTTATTTTTTTTAGATATTAGAATGTTAGATTCTGCGGCATTTTTTTTTTAATCACTCTGCCATGTTTAGTCTTTTTTTCTCTTGCAACTGTCTGTGAAGATAACAGTTGCTGTAAAACAAATGTCAGAAAATAGAAGTCCTTGAAACTGCAATACTGGAAAGTAAGGTGCTGTAGAAGAAAGTATAGTGGCTTTAGAGTCAGCCAGGTTTGACTCCCAGACTTTTCTAAATATATGACTGTGTGACTTTGGCAAATAACTGAAACTTTCTGAGCACAAACTTTCTCCAAGTGTTTATAAAACAACCAAATGAATTATGTATGGCATCTAGCACAGTGATGGAGACATCAAGTTTCAAGAAAATGTAAATACTATATAATTACTATGTAAATACATTATATTTAGCTTTGCCACCATTCTATCATTGTTTTACCATGTGAATAATGAGATGGGGTATTCAACTCACTTTAAAGGTTTAAAAGAACTTCAAACGAGCACCAAACTAGAAACTGACATTTATTTTTTTTAACATCTTTATTGGAGTATAATTGCTTTACAGTGGTGTGTTAGTTTCTGCTGTATAACAAAGTGAATCAGCTATACATATACATATATCCCCATATCTCCTCCCTCTTATGTCTCCCTCCCAACCTCCCTAACAACCCCTCTAGGTAGACACAAAGCACCTAGCTGATCTCCCTGTGCCATGTGGCTGCTTCCCACTAGCTATCTATTTTACATTTGGTAGTGTATATACTGACATCTATTTTAATAAGGATCAGCTTTCTACTCCTATCAGATACTTTTGCTACACTGCCTCACTTCAACTCAACCTCATCTGTAATTGCAGTTGTAGCTGCAGAGGACATAGTCGATCTAGGCTTTGGCTAATATAGTAACTATGACAGTTGATACATAGTTACCAATCAGTAGAATACTTTCCCTTCAATCCCCACTATTAAGCAAAATTAATCTAATCTCTTATTACATGAGAAGGACAACAGTAAACACTGTCTTGCCCCAGGCTATGTTACTGTCATGATTTTGGTCACAATATGGTCTACAAGAGGATAACATTAAATTAATTGGTTCTAGTGATCTGGCAATCTCTTATAGATAGACGCATGACTGAATTTGGGAGAAAAATACTATGGTAAGTTTAAAGTCCTGCCTCATCAAAAAAGTATTTAGGGATTCAGTGTTTTGAAGCATTATCAGGACATTCCCTTAAAAGTAAAGAGCAAGTGTTGCATCTTGAACCTCTACAAAGGAAGCATAATTCTTAGTAGGTTTCTTTGGATTTGGGAAATAATAAGTACTGTATTTGGGTATACTACTGAAAACCATTAGATGATGCAAAAAGGTATTACTTTTGAGCGGAACCTAGATCAGCTCCAGAATACAGTATAAGCTGTTCTTGACTTAAAACATATTACTCACAACATCTAAATTACTCACTATCTTGTTACACATATCCATGTTGGATATGGTACCTTTGTGGAGTCTGTCATGCCTCAAAAGGATTGCAGAGCAAGGCCACCTCATTTGTAACAGAAAACTACTTACCATTTGCAGAATAGTTCTCTTGGTGAGCTACTGGACCCTAGTAGCGTTCTGAAGTTCTGATCATGTTACATTCAACCAAAGCTGCATGTAAAATGTTAGGAAACACAGATACTCTAGGATTTAAGGGCATGCAGTCACAGTAGCAATTTTTTGTACAATAGAAATTGTCCATTTTGTATTAGGCTAAGCAGATAACATGTTTATAAAGATGTTACATGACTGAATAGTGTAGATTCTCATATAACCTGCTTTTTTTTTTTGCACTGATGCCTTTCCCTTTTCCACATCTTTGTCCTCATAGGGAATTCTCTATGACTGCTTAACAGAAGTGGAAAATATCTTAGACATAGGTAATAGATGGGTTTGCCTGGTATGTTGATGTGAGCTAAAAATGGAATATTACACAGTATATACTCTATCAGAAGTCACCTTAAAGATAGCATGAAGGGGCAGATCTTTCCAAAGAGCATTTCTGTTAGCAGTTTATTTGGTCTTTCACGTTGTCTAAGATAAAGATACACGTGGACTCAGGCAGTGGTGAATGGCTTGATTAGTTGGTCATGAGTATAAAATTGGCAAGATTGAAAAATCAATAACAAGGAAGTCTACAAAGAGGAATATGGATAGACCTATGGGAGGGAATAAAAAGCATGTAGATCTTGTGTCTTCTGCAAATTCCCACCACATAGCATCCACTGTATAGAAGTTACTTAAATAATAGGTGGGCATAAAGACAGCTAGTCTGTTTCCTCCATTACTCCTTGTGCAAAAGTCCCATGAATGCATGGGTCATGGTAGCAGGCAGGATTATGTAAGACTTGGCCCAAATAGCATAAGCACCCTCTTATTAAGAATGATCTAGGTAATGCCATGACTGATTACTGTGTCTGCTAAGGGCAACGACTGATGATGAACCTTTAATAGGATACCATAGTTTGAGGAGACCAGCCAGCCACATACTGAGAGAAGTTAGTTCCATCAGACTCATTTCACACTGGAGGCAACAGGCATTCCTCTTTTGGCAATTTCCTTAACTTCTGTACCTCTGCTTGTACTACTTTGTAAGGCCTTATGGATTATTTTATTGTCCAACAAGGGATACTAAAACATCTTCCATACCTAGGGACTCATTTTGTGGTAAATGAGGTATAACAATGAGTTAGTGATCATAGGCTCTACCTATTATCTCATATCCTGTGTCATCAGGAAAAAAAAATGGCCTAACAGAACAATATAGTGACCTATTAAGAGCTTTGTTAAACTATCTTAGAAACAGCACCCACAGTATGGTACACTACATGTACCAAGCCAGTAGCCAACATAATGGGTCTGTTTCCTTAGTGTCTAGAACAACAGGTAAAGGAACCAAAGGCTTGAAGTAAGTTTGGTTCTTTCTAGCATTACTTCCAGAAACTTACTGGAGAATTTATGCTTCCTATCTTGTGAATTTATGCTCTGCTGGATTAGAGCCTCTGTGTTCCAGCAGGTGACAGATTCTTCCAACAGAAGACAGTGAGATTTTCATTAAACCTGGAGTTATGACTACTGTCTGGTTATTATGAAGCCCTCACGCCAGTGGGTTTGTGGGATAATGCAAACTAAGGCATACTTTTTATTTAGTATAGTGTCAAAAATATATGTCTTCTTGAAAATGTTCATGTTTCAAGAAGGCTTACAGTGTCAAATCACATTAAAATATGTTGCAATTTCCATAATCAGACTTTAAGTATCCACACAATAAAATATTTTTTGAAGTCATCACACACGTAATAAAAGTGTAACAAATAACTGATCAAATTGAAGAGTGTATTTTATTTTATCACTGATAAAAGATGGCACTAGATGTAAGTGGAAGATTTAGTTAATTTAATATTAGTTAATTAAGACAATTTTTATCTTATTTAGATGGTGTTATTTTATTCCCAATTCTATGGCATAACACATTTTGCCAGCAAAATCTCTTGCTATTCTAATGATATAAACCTAAATTAGTGACTTTCCAACATTCTGACTATAACTCACAGCAGGAAATACATTTTATGTCTTTAAAACACACACACACACACACACACACACACACACACACACACACACACAC
>NW_020837955.1:2400800-2403867 GCF_003676395.1 Aethalodelphis obliquidens
CACACACACACACACACACACACACACACACACACACACACACACACGATAAATGTCTTCAAGTAGTCCTTACCTTTTCTACTTTGCAACTGGCAGCAGAAATCTGGAATAGACTATGAGATTAAATTCAACTATGCAGTCAGTGACTTCCTTTCTAGTACTGAGTCTAAAACTGTGGAACAGAATGCCCTGCTCTCCCCGCTTTCCCCATGAAGAGGAATTTCATATTAGTCAGAAGATATAGGGGAGCCATTCTAGAGACACGTTGCCTTCATTTCCAAAGACATATGTAGCTCGTTTATGGAAAAATTAAATAACTTCTCTCCTGAGGATATAACTTTTTAAAGCCTGTGCCCCCTGTGTTAGGGTTCTCCAGAGAAACAGAATCAATAAGAATTTGCTCATATGATTATGGAGGCTGAGGAGTCCCACAAGATGCCTTTAAGCTGGAGAACCAGGAAAGCTAGTGCTATAATTCAGTTTGAGTCTGAAGGCCTAAGAACTAGGGGAGCTGATATCTGAAGGCAGGAGAAGATGGACGTCCCAGCTCAAGCAAAAAGAGCAAATTTAGTTCCTCTTGAAGTGATATGACACAATGTGGTATTTGTGGCATACAACATGAACAAGTCTTCTTTCTCTCCATTCTACCATGCCTTGTATTAAAGAAAGCAAATATTCCTTGCATAAACTAATTCTCTGACAGCCATGCAAAGCAGATTTTCTTCACCTCCTCTTCTGACAATTCATTTGCCAGTCAACAAATGGATTTAGTCTGGTGATAGATAAAATGACATGCTTTCCTTCTATATTGCTTTCCTCCTCTCTAAGATTTTATATTTAATTATACATTTATTGAGTCTTTTATTTCATTTGAAAGGCAATGGGTAGATGCCATAAATCCTAATCAAATTAAAATTATGCTACAATATAATTAAACCAGTTTGAAAATTGTTGCCTCTAGAAGACATTTTTGTGTAATGGGAGCAGTAATCAATATTCTGAATATGAACACCCCAAAAGAGGTGAATTACTATTATTTTGACAAAGCATTCTTTTATTCATAGGACTCTCATTAATCACCTAGCAAACAATGTCACTGACAATTTAATAAGAATGCTTAATAGATATTTAGGTAGAAATTATTAAATCATTTGTATGCTTCTTTTTATGTGCACTTTGCTAATTTCACAAGGTAGCTGAATGTCTATGAAAAAAATGTCTTTATAATTTAAAATTCTGGCAGCTACTTTTATTATGAGTCTTTCATCAGTGACCCATTTGTAGTGTACATAGATCAGGCTGGTGTGTTAATGTCTCTTTTAACTAATTTTGGGGCAAATGAGTTATCAAATTCCCTGTTTAGCCACATCTCCCCCAGAGAAGGTGCATGCACATTTAAATTTACCTCCTGCAAATCCCTCTAACCTAAAACTCACAAGTACATGCAAGTATACATAATTTTCTAGCATAGTTTTGTGTTTGCATTTAATTTTCTACCCTCAAACTATTTTTTGCATTTTTATCTTTCCAAATAAGAGAGAGAAAATAAGAGAGAGAAAATATATTTACCATTCCTTAATTTTCATGTGGTTATCTGTATATGAAATGGTAGCTATTATGTAGTAGATAATAAATGTATATTGAATAAATTATTCAGGCAGTAAATGTGAAAGAACTGGATGCTTTTATTTATTTGCTCAGTCCCAAAATTCATTGACATTAGCTTAAAAATTTCCCCCATATCAGCTGCCAAAAAAGAATAAAAGAAAAGGAAAAAAGACAATTTATCGACTCTGAATCAGTATTTATGTAATTATTTTTGGTTTTAGTCTGCAAGCATTAACCCAAATGTGTTCAAAAGTTACTTGGATAAGGCCCACCTCTTATTTTGGTTAATTTTTGGTTAATTATTCATGTACTATTCTAAGTATATAAATAATTTATATGGTTTTAAAAGATAGCAATGTACCACAATGTACACACTCTTGCCCCACTCTTTTTTTCTCAATTTCTGCCACTCTCCATTTGCCTATCCAGTAGGTAATCAATCTCATGAACTTCTGATTTTTATTCCTGTGTGTCTATGTATGTATGTATTTTCCCTCCTTGTTTGCGTGCAAAGAGCATCGTATAGATATTCCTTTCACTTTGCATATTTCACTTAACAATACAGCCTGTAAATCATGCCATGTCAGCTCTTAAGGATCTTCTTTCTTGCTTTACAGCAGGACAGTACTCCATTATATGGGTGTACCAAATCTTTTTAAGCTTCTCTCCTATATATGAGCATTTAAGGTGCTCACAACAGGTTGAAATTATAAACTTTACTGCTATGAATAACTTTGTGCAGATGTGTTTTTATATTATTGGAGTTACATCTTCATGGTAAATTTCTAGATGGGGATGAGAAGCTAAGTCCATATGTATATTTATTAGGTAATGCAAAACGTCCCTTAAAAGGGTTTTCAAATTTCTATTACCACCAGAAATGTATGAGAGTGCTTTTTTCCCTCAGCTTCAAAAACAGGGGTTTTTTTAACCATTTTTAAATTGAAATATAGTTAATTTACAATGTTGTGTCAGTTTCAGGTGTACAGCAAAGTGATCCAGTTGTGCACATATATATATTCTTTTTCATATTTTTTCCATTATAGGTTATTACAAGATATTGAATATAGTTCCCTGTGCTATACAGTAGGTCCTCGTTGTTTATTTTATATATAGGACTGTGTATATGTTAATCCTCAAATCCTAGCTTATCTCCCCTCTCCTCCCCCTGCCCCCCCGCTATCTCCTTTGGCAAACATAAGTTTGTTTTCAATGTCTATGAGTCTTATTTTGTAAATAAGTTTATTTGTATCATTTTTTAATTTCCACATATAAGTGATATCATATGATATTTGTCTTTCTCTGACTTCACTTAATATGATAATCTTTAGGTCCATCTATGTTGCTGCAAATGGCATTATTTTATTCTTTTATGGCTGAGTAATACTCCATTTGTGTATGTATATATATATATATGTGTGTGTGTATATATATATATATATATATATATATATATACA
>NW_020837955.1:2403967-2472124 GCF_003676395.1 Aethalodelphis obliquidens
GGAGTGGGATTGCTGGATCATATGGAAACTCTATTTTTAGTTGTTTTGGGGAAACTACATACTGTTCTCAATGGTGGCTGCACCACTTTACATTCCCACCAACAGTGTAGAAGGGTTCCTTTTTCCCCGCACCCTCTCCAGCATTTATTATTTGTAGACTTTTAGTGATGGCCATTTTGACTGGTGAGGTGATACCTCACTGTAGTTTTCACTTGCATTTCTCTAATAATCAGTGATATTAAGTATCTTTTCATGTGCCTGTTGGCCATCTGCATGCCTTCTTTGAGAAATTTTTATTTAGGTCTTCTGCCCATTTTTGGAGTAGGTTGTTTGTATTTTTGATATTGAGCTGTGTGAACTGTTTGTATATTTTGGAAATTAATCCCTTGTTGGTAGTGTTGTTTGCAAATATTTTCTCCTGTTAAATAGTTTTTTTTTTGTTTGTTTGCTTATTTTGCTTATTGTTTTGTTTCCTTTTCTGTGCAAAAGGCTTTAAGTTTACTTAGGTTCCATTTGTTAATTTTTGTTTTTATTTCCTTTGTTTTAGGAGAGGGATCCAAAAAAACATCGTTGTGATTCATGTCAAAGAAGGTTCTGCATTTTCCTCTAGGAGTTTTATAGTATCTGGTCTTAACATTTAGTTATTTAGCCCATTTTGAGTTTACTTTATATATGGTGTTAGAGAATGTTCAAATTTCATTCTTTTATGTAGCTGACTAGTTTTCCCAGCACCATTTATTGAAGAGACTATCTTTTCTCCATTGTATATTCTTGCCTCCTTTGCTGTAGATTAACTGACCATAAGTGCATGGGTTTATTTCTGGGCTTTCTATACTGTTCCATTGATCTATATGTCTGTTTTTGTGATAGTACCAAAGTGTTTTGATTACTGTAGTTTCGTAGTATAGTCTGAAGTCAGGGGGTGTGAGTCCTTCAGCTCTGTTCTTCCTTCTCAAAATTGTTTGGGCTATTGAGAGTCTTTTTTGTTTCCACACAAATTTTAAAAGTTTTTGTTCTAGCTATGTGAAAAATGCCATTGGTAATTTGATAGGGTTGTATTCAATCTGTAGATTGCCTTGAGTAGTATGGTCATTTTAACAATATTGGTTCTTCCAATCCAGTAACACAGCATATCTTTCCATCTGTTCGGGTTGTCTTCAGTTTCTTTCACTGGTGTTTTTTTTTTTTTGGCCGTGCTGCACAGCTTGCAGAATCTTAGTTCCCTGACCAGGGAACCCAGGTCATGGCAGTGAAAGTGCCAAGTCCTAACCACTGGACTGCTGAGGAATTCCCTCATTGGTGTCCTGGAGGTTTTGGACTGCAAGTCTTTTGTCTCCTTAGGTAGGTTTATTCCTAAGTATTTTATTCTTTTTAATGTGATGGTAGATGGGATTGTTCCCTTAATTTTTCTTTCTGAGAGTTCATTGTTGGTGTATAGCAATGCAACAGATTTCTGTGTATTAATTTTGTATCCAGCAACTTTACTGAATTAATTGATGAGCTCTAGTAGTTTTCTGGTAGTGTCTTTAGGATTTCTATGTATAGTATCATGTCATCTGCAAACATTGACAGTTTTACTTCTTCTTTTCCAAGTTGGATTCCTTTTATTTCTTTTTCTTCTCTTTTTGCTGGGGTTAGGACTTCCAAAACTATGTTGAATAAAAGTGGTGAGAGTGGACATCCTTGTCTTGTTCCTGATCTTAGAGAAAATGCTTTCAGCTTTTCACCACTGAGTATGATGTTAGTTGTGGGTTTGTCTTATATGGCTTATATCATGTTGAGGTAAGTTCACTCATTGCCCACTTTCTGAAGAGTTTTTATCAGAAGTGGATGTTTAATTTTAACAAAAGCTTCTTCTGCACCTATTGAGATGATCATATGTTTTTATTCTTCATTTTGTTAATGTGGTGTATCACATTGTTTGATTTGTGGATATTGAAAACTCCTTACCTCCCTGGGATAAATCCCACTTGATTATGGTGTATGAGCTTTATAATGTGTTATTGGAGTCCCTTTGCTAGTATTTTGTTAACGATTTTTGCATCTACATTCATCAGTGATATTGGCCTGTAATATCATTTTTTTGTGTGTGTGAAATCCTTGTCTGGTTTTGATATCAGCGTGATGGTGGCCTCATAGGATGAGTTCAGAAGTGTTTCTTCCTCTGAAAAATTTTGGGAATATTTTCAGAAGTATACGTGTTAACTCTTCTCTAAATGTTTGGTAGAATTCTCCTGTTAAGCCATCTGGTCCTGGACTTTTGTTTTTGGACATTTTTAAATTACTGATTCAATTTCATTACTGATAAGTGGTCTGCTCATATTTTCTATTTCTTTCTGGTTCAGTCTTGGGAGATTGCACCTTTCTATGAATTTGTCCATTTCTTCTAGGTGGTCTATTTTATTGGCATACAGTTGCTTACAGTAGTCTCTTATAGTCCTTTGTATTTCTGTGGTGTTGGTCATAATTTCTCCTTTTTCATTTCTAATTTTATTGATTTGGGTCTTCTCCCTGTTTTCCTTGATAAGCCTGGCTAAAGGTTTATCAATTTTGTTTATCTTCTCAAAGAACCAGCTTTTAGTTTCATTGATCTTTGCTATTGTTTTCTTCATCTCTATTTCATTTATTTCTGTCCTGATCTTTACGATTTCTTTCCTTCCACTTACTTTGGGATTTGTTTGTTCTTCTTTCTCTAGTTGCTTTAGGTGTAAGGTTAGGGTTTTCTTGTTTCCTGAGGTAAGCGTGTATTGCTATAAACTTCCTTCTTAGAACTTTAGAACTGCTTTTGCTGCATCCCATAGGCTTTGGACCATCATGTTTTTATTTTCATTTGTCTCTAGGTGCTTTTTAAATTTCCTCTTTGATTTCTTCAGTGATCCATTGGTTGTTTAGTAGCATATTGTTTAGCCTCCATGTTTTTTGCAGCTTTTATTCTTCTAGTTGATTTCTAGCCTCATAATGTTGAGGTCGTAAAAGATGCTTGATATGATTTCAGTTTCCTTAAATTTGCTGAGGCTTGTTTTGTGGCCCAGCAGGTGATCTATCCTGGAGAATGTTCCATGTGCACTTGAAAAAAATGTGTATTCTGCTGCTTTCGGATGGAATGCTCTATAAATATCAAGTCCATCCTATCTAATTTGTTATTTAAGGCCTGTGTTTCCTTATTGATTTCTGTCTGGATGATCTGTCCTTTGATGTAAATGAGTTGTTAAAAATCCCCCATTATTACTGTATTACCATCAGTTTCCCCTTTTATGTCTGTTAACATGTGCTTTATGTATTGGGGTACTCCTATGTTGGCTGCATATATATTTACAATTGTTATGTCTTCTTCTTGGATTGATCCTTTGATCATTATGTAGTGTCCTCCTTTGTCTCTTGTAACAGTCTTTATATTTTAAAGTCTATTTTGTCTGATGTGAGTATTGCTACTTTGGCTTTCTTTTGATTTCCATTTGCATTGGAATAGCTTTTTCCATCCCCTCACTTTCAGTCGGTATGTGTCTTAGATCTGAAGCGAGTCTCTTGTAGGCAGCATATGTACAGGTCTTGTTTTTGTTTCCATTCATCCAGTCTATGTCTTCTGGTTGGAGCATTTAGTCCATTTACATTTAAGGTAATTATTGATATATGTGTTCCTATTGTCATTTTGTTAGTTCTTTTGCATTGGTTTCTGTAGGTCTTATTTTCCCCTTTTTTCTTTTGTTTTCTTCTGTTACGATCTGATGACTATCCTTAGTGTTATGTATGGATTCCTTTTTCTTTTTTATGTGTATATCTATTATAGATTTTAGTTTTGCAGTTACCATGAGGTTTTTGTATATCAGTCTCTCTCTATATATATATGTACTTATTTTAAATTGCTGATCTTTTAATTTCAAATGCATTTTAGATACCCTGCATTTGTACTCTTCCCCTCATGATTACTGTATTTGATATTATATTTTACATAAAATTGCTTTGTGTATCCCTTAACTGCATATTGGGGGTACAAATGATTTTACTACTTTTGTCTTACAACCTCCTTACTAGCTTTGTATGTGGATGATTTCCTAACTTTATTTTATGTTTGCCTTTACCAGTGAGGTTTTCCATTTCATAATTTTCTTGTTTCTAGTTATGGCCTTTTCTTTGCCATCTGGAAAAGCATTCCACCTAGCATTTTTGTAAAGTTGGTTTGGCACTCCTGAATTCTTTTAGCTTTTGCTTGTCTGTAACGTTTTTGATTTCTCCATCAAATCTAAATGAGTGCCTTGCTGGGTAGAGTATTCCTGTTTTGGGTTTTTCTTTTTCAGTACTTTAAGTATATTGTACTACTCCCTTCTGGCCTGTAGAGTTTCTGCTGAAAAACCAGCTGATAGCTTTTTGGAAGTTCCCTTGTATGTAACTTGTTGCTTTTCCCTTGATGCTTTTAATATTATCTTTAATTTTTGTCATTTTGTTTACAATGTGTCTTGGTGTGTTCCTCTGTGGGTTAATCCTGTATGGGATTCTCTGTGCTTCCTGGACTTGGGTGACTGTTTCCTTTCCCAGGTTAGGGAAGTTTTCAGCTCTTATCTCTTCAAATATTTTCTCAGGCCCTTTCTCTCTCTCTTCTTTTTTGGGGCTACTATAATGTGAGTATTCACATGCTTGATGTTGTCCCAGTGGTCTCTTAAACTGTCCTCATTTCTTTTCATGCTTTCTTCTTTATTCTGTTCAGCAGCAGTGATTTCCACTATTCTGTCTTCCAGCTCACTGATCCATTCTCCTGCCTCATTTAATCTATTATTGATTCCTTCTAGTGTGCTTTTCATTTCAGTTATTATATTCTCCAGTTCTGTTTGGTTGTTCTTTATATTTTCTAATTCTTAGTTTAAGACTTCTAATTTATTATTCTCTGCAATCAAGCCTGCTGACATTCAAAGCCAAATGCTCTAGGGACTCCTCTTCCTGGTGCCAGACCCCTGGGCTGGGATCCTGGTGTGAGGCTCAGAACTCTCACTTCTGAGGGAGAACCTCTGAATATAATTCTCCAGTTTGGATGTCGCCCACCACGGGGTGTGGGATTAGCTTATATCCTGAGTCTGCCTCTCCTACCATTCTCTTTTTGTTCCTTCTTTATGTCTTTAGTTGTAGAAGTTCTTATTTGGTAGATTTCAGTCTTTTGCAGAGATGGTTATTCTGCAGATTGTTGTGATTTTGGTGTAATAGTGAGAGGAGGTGATCTTAGGGCCCTTTTGCTCCACCATGTTAGCCACTCTCCTAGGTAACTATTGATAGGCTCAACATGGCATCACAACCCAACCTTCTCACCAGCAGTAACTGCTTTGAGAATCTTTTTCTTCCTTTGTGCTTAGTTGAGTTTTACTTGCTCATAGGTCACCAGTGCAGAGGCCTTGCACCCAACAGTTCAGACCCAAGTTCCTAATGCAAAAATGGTTGCACCCAACACCTCAGCTTGGGGTCCCTGTCTTACCAACAGTTTTAATCATTTTTATTTTTTAACTGATTATAGAAATGGGAAGTGATATCTCTGTGTAATTGAAATTTGCATTTTCTACTTGTGTGATTGAACATCTTTTCATATGTTTAGGCCATATTTATATATTTTTGTGAATCATCTGTTTACCTTTCTAACCTATTTTTCCATTTCAAACCTGTTAACTTTTTAAAAAGTTAAAAGTTTTATTGACCTATAAATCACATATAAAAATCACCCATTTAAAGTGTATAAGAGAGAGGTTTTTAGTATTTCACAGAGTTATGTAACCGTCACTACAATCAATTTTAGAGTATTTTCATTACCTCAGGAAGAAACTCTGTACTCATTAGTAGTCTTTCCCTATTTGCCCTGAACCTCCCATCCCTCACCTCGGTGAGACCCTAGGTCACTATTAATATACTTTTATTTCTATGGATTTGCCCTTTCTAGATATTTCATGTAATTGGACTTTTATAATATGTGTCTTTTGTTACCTGTTTCTTCCACTTAGCATACTGTTTACAAGGTTCGTCTACATTGTATCATATATCAATACTTTTTTATTGCCAAATAATATTCTATCATATGGCTGTACAACATTTTGCTTATTCATTCATCAGTTGATCAGTGCTTGAGCTGTTTCCACATTTTGGCTGTTATGAATAATGCTGCTATTAACATTCATGTATTAATTTTTTGTGGATGTATATTTTCTTTTGTGGGAGGTATATACTTATAAATGTCATTGCTGAATTGTATGATAATTCTAACTTTTTGAGGAATTTCCAAACTGTTTTTCAAAGTGGCTGCGCCATTTTACATTCCCACCAGCCATGTATGAGGGTTTCAATTTCTCAACACTTGCGCCACCACTTACTCTTGTTATTTTTTGATTATAGACATCATATTGGGTATGCAGTGGTATGTCACTGTGGTTATTATTTGAATTTTGCTTATGTCCAGTGATGCTGAACATCTTTTCACGTTGATCATTTGTATATCTTCTTTAGAGAAATGTCTTTTCAGATCCTTTGCCCATTTAAAAAAATTAATAGACTTTAATTTTTAGAGGTTTTTTGATTTCACAGCAAAATTGAGAGGAAGATAGAGAGATTTCCCATATAGTCCCTGCCTTCACACATGTTAGTGTCCCCTAGTCAGCATCCCACATCATATTTTGTTACATTTGTTATGATCAATGAACCTACATTGATACATAATCACAAAAAGTCTATGGTTTACAGTAGGGTTTACTTTTGGCAAATGTATAGTGACATGTACCCACAATTATAGTATCATATAGAGTAATTTCACTGCCCTAAAAAATTTGGTGTCCTCTGCCTGTTCATCCCTCTTTTTCCCCTAACCATTGATAACCACTGATATTTTACTGTCTCCATAGTTTTTCTTTTTCCAGACAGTCATATATAGGCATACCTATTTTATTGCACATCACAGATATTGTGTCTTTTACAGACTAAAGGTTTGTGGCAACCCTGCATTGTAAGTGATAGTTAGCAGTTTTTGGCAACAGAATTTTTTTGTTTTGTTTATGATTTTTTTGTTTTGTTTTGATTTTCCATTTTTATTGAGATATAATTAACATACAGCACTGTATAAGTTTCAGGTGTACAGCATAATGATTTGACTTACATATGTCATGAAAAGATTATCACAATAAGTTTAGTGAACATCCATCATCTCATATAGATACAAAATTAAATAAAAAGAAAAAAGTTTCCCTTGTGATGAGAACTCTTAGCATTTACCCTCTTGACAATTTTCATGTATAACATACAGCAGTGTTAATTGTATTTATCATGTTGTACGTTACATCCCTAGTACTTATTTATGACTAGAAGTTTGTACCTTTTGACTACCTTCATCCACCTCCCCCTCCCACTACCCCCTCCCTCTGTTAACCACAAATCTGATCTCTTTTTCTATGAGTTTGATTGTTTTTGAAGTATAAATGACCTACAGCACTATGTTAGTTCTTGTTATATAATGTAGTGATTTCGTATTTCTGTACAGTTTTAAATGATCAACATGATAAGTCTAGTTATGAAATGTACATCACTGTACAAAGATATTATTTAAGTTACTGACTATATTCCCCACGTTGTACATTTCAGATTCGTATATTTTGCAACTGGAACTTTGTACCTCTTAATCTCCCTCACATTTTTTTTTCCTTCACCCTCCTCCCCTATGGTAACCACCTGTTTGTTCTTTGTCTATAACTCTGTTTCTTTTTTGTTATGTTTCAGCATCTGTTTTATTTTTAGATTCCATATAAATGAAATAATATAGTATTTGGCTTTTTCTGTCTGACTTATTTCACTTAGCAAAATACTCTTTAGGTTTATCCATGTCATTGCGAATGGCAAGATTTCAGTCTTTTTTATGGCTAGTAGTGTGTGTGTGTACACAATGGAATATTACTAGTCATAAAAATACATCATATCTTATTTACCCATTTATCTATTGATGAGCACTAGGGTTACTTCCATATCTTGGCTATTATAAATAATGCTGCAGTGAACATAGGGGCTCATATATCTTTTCTAATTGGTGTTTTTGATTTCTTCAGGTAAATATCCAGGAGTGGAATTGCTGGGTCATAGGGTAGTTATATTTTTAATTTTTTTGAGGAATCTCCATACTGTTTTCCATAGTGACTGACCCAATTTACATTCCCAACAATAGTGTGCAAAGGTTCCCTTTTCTCCATATCCTCACCAGCACATGTTATTTGTTGTCTTTTTAATGTTAGCCATCCTCAAAGGTGTGAGGTGATATCTCATTGCAGTTTTATTTGCATTTCCTTGATGATTAGTGATGTTGACCATCTTTTCATGGGCTTGTAGTTCATCTGTATCTCTTCTTTGGAAAAAATGTCTGTTCAACAGATCCTCTGCTCATTTTTAAATTGGGTTACTTGTTTTGTTTGATGTCAAGTTGTCTGAGTTCTTTGTATATTTTAGATATTAACCAGTAGTATTATGTCATCTGCAGTGACAGTTTTACTTCTTTTCCAGGTTGGATTCCTTTCATTTCTTTTTCTTATCTGATTGCTGTGACTAGGACTTCAAATACTATGTTAAATAAAAGTGGCTAGAGTAGGCATTCTTATCTTATTGCTGGTCTTAGAGGAAATGCTTTCAGCTTTTCACCAATGAGTATGATGTTAGCTATGGTTTTATCATATATGCCTTTTATTATGTTGAAATATGTTCCCACTATACCCACTTTGATGGGAGCTTTTGTCAGAAATGGATGTTGATTTTTGTCAAAAAGCTTTTCTTGCATTCATTGAGATGATTGTATGATTTTTGTTCTTCAGTTTGTTAATGTGGTGAATCACATAGATTGATCTGTGGATATTAAACCATCCTTGTATCCCTGGGATAAGCCCCTCTTGTCCATAGTGTATGATTCTTATACTGTATTGTTGAGTTTCATTTACTAATATTTTGTAGAGGATTTTTGCATCTATATTCATCAATGATATTGTCCTGTAATTTGCTTTTTTGTGTGTTATCTTTGATTTTAGTATCAGTATGATACTGACCTCATAGAATGCTTTCAGAAGTGTTCCTTCCCCTGCATTTTATGGGAATAATTTCAAAAGGATAAATGTTAACTCTTTTATATGTTTGGTAGAATTCACCTGTGAAGCCATCTGGTCCTGTACTTCTGTTTGTTGGGAGTTGTTTTATTACTGATTCAGCTTCATTACTGGTAATTAGTCTGTTCATATTTTCTCTTTCTTCCAGGTTCAGTTTTGGGAGATTATACATTTCTAGGAATTTGTTCATTTCTCCTGTGTGTCATTTTATTGGTGTATAATTGTATGTAATGATCTCTTATGATCCTTTGTATTTCTTTGGTGTTGATTGTAACTTCTCCTGTATCATTTCTGACATTATTGATTTGGCTCTTCTCTTTTTTTTCTTCATGAGTCTGGCTAAAGCTCTATCAATTTTGTTTATATTTTTGAAGAACCAGCTCTTAGTTTCATTAGTCTTTTCTATTGTTTTTACTCTCTGTTTTGTTTATTTCTCTGTGTTCTTTATGATTTCTTTCCTTCTACTAACTTTGAGTATTGTTTGTTCCTCCTCTTCTCGTTCCTTTAGGTGTAAGATCAGGTTGTTTATTTAATATTTTTCGCGTTTCCCGAGGTAAGCTTTTATCTCTATAAACTTCTTTTTTACGTCTAATTTTGCTGCCTCTCATAGATTTTGGATCATTTTGGTTTTGTTTTCTGTCATGTCCAGGTAGTTTTTGATTTCTTCTTTGAGTTTCTCAGTGATCCACTGGTTGTTTAGTGGCATAATGGTTGGCCTCATGTTTGTGTTTTTTGCAATTTTTTTCTTATAGTTGTATTCTGTTCTCACAGCACTGTAATCAGAAAAGATGCTTGATATGATTTTAATTTTCTTAAACTTACTGAAACTTGTTTTGTGGCCTAACGTGTGATATTATCTTGGAGAATGTTCAATGTTCACATGTATTCTGCTGCTTTTAGATGGAATATTCTATATGTATCAACTTCATTTGGTCTATTATTTCATTTAAGGCCAATGTTTCCTTATTGATTTTCGTCTGGATCATCTGTCCACTGATGTAAGTGGGGTGTTAAAGTCCCCTCCATTATTGTGTTACTGTTGATTTCTCTTTTTATGTCTGTTAATATCTGCTTTATATATTTGGGTGCTCCTGTGTTAGGTGCATGTATATTTACAATCATTATAACTTCTTGGATTGATCCCTTGAGTACGATTTAATGTCCTTTTTTGTATTTTGTTGTAGTCTTTGTTTTAAAGTCCATTTTGTCTGATATAAGTATTGCTGCCCTAGCCTTCTTTTCATTTCCATTTGCATGGAAAACCTTTTTCCATGTCCTCACTTTCAGTCTTTGTGTGTCTTTATATTTGAAGTGAGTCTCTAGTAGACAGTATAAACATTGGTCTTGTTTTTGTATGTCTTCAGCCAATCTGTGTCATTGATTGGAGCATTTTGTCCATTAGCATATAAAGTAATTATTGATAGATATGTACTCATTACCATTTTGTTAATTGTTCTGGGGTTATTTTTGTTCTTCCTTTTTGTTCCTTTCTTCTTTTTTTGATCTCTTCCCTTGTGATTTGATGACTGTCTTTAGTGTTATGTTTGGATTCCTTTCTTTTTCCTGTGTGTGTGTCTATCAGAAATTTTTGGTTTGTGGTTACTGTGAAGGGTGTGTGTGTGTGTGTGTCTGTGTGTGTGTGTATAGATAGGTAGATAGATGATTATCTCAAGTTGCGGATCTTAAGTTCAAACATGTTTTAACAAACCTGCATTTTAACTCCCTTCCTCCCACATTTACTGTTTTTGCCATCATGTTTTACGCCTCTTTGCTTTGTGTATCTCTTAACTACTTTTAGAGGATATAGTTTTACTACCTTTTTCTTTTGAACTTTTTACTAACTGTATACACAGTTGATTTACTACCTTTACTGTATATTTGCCTTTGCCAGTGATTTGTTTTTTCCTTTTGTAATTTGTGTGTTTCTATTTGTGGCCTTTTTTTTTTTTTTTTTTTTTTCACTTAGAGAAGTTCCTTTAACATTTCTTATAAAGCTGATTTGGTGGTGCTGAACTCTTTTAGCTTTTTCTTGTCTATAAAATTTTTGATCTTTCCACCAGTCTGAATGAAAGCCTTGCTGTGTAGAGTATTCTAGGTTCTAGGTTTTCCTCTTTTATCCCTTTAAATATGTCATGCCACTCCCTCTGGTCTGTAGAGTTTCTGCTGAAAAGTCAGCTGATAGCTTTATGGGAGTTCCCTTGTATGTAACTGGTTGCTTTTCCCTTGATGCTTTTAATATTCTCTCTTTATCTTCTATTTTTGCCATTTTAATTGTAATATGGTCCTCTTGCATTGATCCTATTTTGGACTTTCTGTGCTTCCTGGATAGAAGCAGAGGATTTGTGTTTCCTTTCCCAGGTTAGGGAATTTTTCAGCTATTACATTTTCAAATATATTCTCTGCCCCTTTCTCTCTCTCTTCTCCTTCTAGGACCCCTATAATGCAAATGTTGATGAGCTTGATGTTGTCCCAGAGTTTTCTTAACCTGTCCTCATTTAAAAAAAATTCTTTTTTCTTTTTTCTATTCAGCTTAAGTGATTTCCAGTACTCTGTCTTTCAGATCCCTGATCCATTTCTCTGTATCATCTAATGTACTCTTGGTTCTTTCTAGTGTATTTTTCATTTCAGTTATTATGTTTTTCATCTCTATTTTGTTCTTCTTTGTATTTTTTTTACTTTGTTAAAAACTTTTAACTTTTCACTGTGTTCATCCAGTCTTCTCCCAAATTCTTTAAACATCTTTATGATCATTACCTTGAAATCTTTATCAGGTAGATCTCCCATATCTATAAAAGGAGTGAAGGAGATAAGCTTCCCTGTCAGACCCATTTGTAATGTGTCACCCATCAAATCACCTCTTCTTCCTCTTTCATCATGTGTAAATATTGTAAAAAGTCATTGTGAAAAAAATGTTGAAAAATGATAAATTTCTAAATAAAATGTTAAAAAGTTAAATAAATATATTTTCATATATCAAATCATTTTGTTGTACACCTAAAACTAATATGTTATATGTCAATTATATCTCAATTTAAAAGAAATTATTAAAAAATTTAAATTTAAAAGAAAATATATTTATTAAGGCCCATGAAAAATTAGACATCTGTGTTAACAGATCTTCTTTGCTCAGGTTTAGGGGAAATTTTTTACTGTCACAATAGCAGTATGAACAATAATACAAAATCATTCACTGATTTTAAAGCCACTCTCCTACAGGTAAAGCAGTTTTACATACCTTTCTCATGTGAACTTCATATGTTGTCTTTTGAGATACATAAATGTGTTCTCATTTTACATTTCATAGGAGGGAGTCAAGGTTCAGAAAGTTTCAGAAAGACTTGTCAGTGTCAGATAAGAAATAACCAGATCAAGATTTGAGTCTAGGTTTTCTAAACTCAGCAGTGTGAATTTTTAAGTCTACCAATTATCTCTCCTCAAATGAAGGTGGAAGGCTACTTCTTGGGAATTGGTAAAGACTTTGGTTGAAGGATTTGGTCAAAGGTTAAAGGATAAACACCCATTTATCTAAGTTTCCTTGAGGTGACCTTAGGCTTTCAATCTTCTTATCACTCAAGAACAACCATATTCCAGAGCACAAAATAAATCATGGCAAGAGGTTGGACTATGACATCCAGGATCACAGAGAACGGAGGCTAGACCTATAACTGTTGGCTATGTTTCTTGCTTCACACGGGCGTTCACTTCCCAGGGACCAGGACTGAGCTGTCTTCCTGATTACACATATTGACCTAGACTGGCATACCTGTCCACCAGATCTTATCCTTTTGATAATGACATCAGGCCAGATTGCATGTAAACATGCTCTATGACCCTGTTGTTTCTGAACACAAATCAGTTTTCTTGGGTGACAGCATCATTATTTAGTCAGATTCTTTAGCCATGATTATAATGGTGTATTCTAGGTAATACTTTGGCCCAAATCTCTTATAGTCAAGCCCAATGGCTTATACAAATATTTATTTTAAATATTTAATTACACATCACTTCTCTATATCATGTATTTGAGTGAGATATAGGCATTATTGTGTTCCTGAGAAAAGGTATATACAATCGTATTTTAAATGCATTTGAGAAATTTGATAAGGCCATTTGTTAGTTTCATGGTACTGTTTTTGTTTTGTTTGGTTTGGTTTTTTTAGCAATTCATCATCCCAGAATTACATTCAGCAAGAGAAAATTGGGTTTTCAGGTTAGTTTTTAAATTTACAATGCAAAGTATGATGCGTTCCTCAGATATTCCTATGGTTCATGTGTCAGTCAGATGGCTATGTTCAGTTACTAAGGCTTCATGGTGTTTAGTTTTAAAGATACTCAGGCTTTGAGATTTTTTTAAGGAGGGGATTATATTTAAACCAGGGGTCATCAAAACTATTTAGGTATAGGGCCAGATAATAAACATTGTAGACTTTGAAGGCCTTAGATCTCTGTTAAGTTGAAGACTAAATTCTACCAATAGTGCTGGAAGGCAGCCAGAAAGTTGGCTGTGTTCCAATAACATTTTATTTACAAAAACAGGTGGTGGGCCAGATTTGGCAAGTTGTTATTTGCCTGATTTAAATGGTTCTGTGCTTTGTAGAAAGTTGATTTCACTAAATATTAGGAAGAGTAAAAACTGAGATGACATATCTAAGAACCTACATTTAAAAAATATTTTCACAAACAAATCAACCTATTCCTGTTGCAAATCATTATTTTCATTTTTTCTTTTTAAAATTATGTAAAACCCCCCAAATCATATAATTCATTTAGAAATTTAGCAATCACCGTGAAATAATATAAATTCCTCATTTATGATGCTCAGGATTTGAAGCAGTTAGAGGATATTGTTCTCATACCTTCTGCCCAAAGGTGAGGATAGAGAATAACACTTATTCCTCTCACCTGCTCTAGGGCTTAGCACAGAATCCACTCTGCCTCTCAAGATGATTTAGGGACAGGAAAACCCTGAGTAAAACTGTGAAGTAATTGAATTTTTGGTTTCATTCTGTCTACTTTTCCTTTCTATCCTCATGTACTCCTTTTTATTGCATGAGTCTTATCTCCCAGTACATGTTCCTATCTGACAAGACAACCCCTGCCATCCGGAGGCATTCTGCCACTGCCTCT
This sequence comes from Aethalodelphis obliquidens, assembly GCF_003676395.1. Lineage (NCBI taxonomy): Eukaryota > Metazoa > Chordata > Mammalia > Artiodactyla > Delphinidae > Aethalodelphis > Aethalodelphis obliquidens. The sequence goes on from NW_020837955.1 coordinate 2,418,190, forward strand.
ATATTCCCTTTTTGTGTCTTAAAACTTTAATTTCCAACAGCAGTTTGTTGAGGTGAGTTTTCCAACAGGGCAGTTAGTTATGTGATAAGTACATAACTTATTTACATTTCTTTTTTTTTTTTTTTTGCGGTACGCGGGCCTCTCACTGTTGCGGCCTCTACCATTGTGGAGCACAGGCTCCGGACGTGCAGGCTCAGTGGCCATGGCGCACAGGCCCAGCCGCTCCGCGGCATGTGGGATCCTCCCGGACCAGGGCACAAACCCGTGTCCCCTGCATCGCCCCCCTGCATCGGCAGGCGGACTTTCAACCACTGCGCCACCAGGGAAGCCCTTTATTTACATTTTAATAAGGGATTCCTTAAGTTTCAATGTTTAATTGAGGAAATGAGTCTCTGTTCATTGGCTTTTATAGTACCATGAAGAGAAGGATGTGAAGGTGATTCCTCACAAACCACATAATTTTGCTAGTATACTATTTACATTTTATGACAGTCCTATTAAGGTGGTTGTTTGAAATCAAACCAATATCCAAGAGTCCTCTAACTACCATTCCAGTTCACAGGTAGAGAAGGATATAGGATACTAGTCTAAAATCAGTTTATTTATATATTAAATATTGTATTTTCTGGCCATTTTATAAATGTATAAACTATTGATCATTTGCATGGACTCTGTCTAGGTTCCAGTTTGATTTACTTTGATTTCCACATAGGTCTACCTTTTTTCATTGGGATTTTTCTGAAAGGACATGTGAATGATGGAGATAAGAAAAGAGGCAAAGGGTAGATGCCTTTTTCAGGCCTTCCAGGAAACCTAAAGGGAAACAACAGCCAGGAGAGGGTACTGACATCAGTTCCTGTGCCACTTAGACTTGTGCAGAACATTTAAGAAGATAAATATCAGAGCAGGAGACAGAAATTTGAGCAATTGCCAGTGGAGAGAAGGAGATTTCTGCATTTTGTGTATCTGCATTTATCTCAGAAAGACTAACCCAATATAAGATTCAGAATCTGAGAATATGGTCAGAGATGCAGTACAGTGATAATAAGTGGCTGTGGACTGGTCCTAAGCGGGGATCACTACTCTAGTTACCTCCAGTTAAGGGCTGAAAAACACCCTAGTGAGGGAGGATTTGTAGTTAACACCAGTATCTCACCCTAGTTCTAACTCCATGTTATCTAATTTCTAGAAACAGCAAAATCCTTAACCTATGACACTGTAATACTTAATTTACATGTATTAATGATTCATAAGTATCCACTGGCCACTTAACTAAAAATTACTGTGGTTCATGCTTAAAATGCATATTCTTGCACACCACCAAGACATTAGATATTCTGAATTAGAATCTATGGAGTTGTAACCCATGCAGGCTGCATTTAAACATGCCTGTCAGGTGATTGTTATGCATACTAAAATTGGCAAATCACTGGCATGTCATTTCATTAAATCCTTAGAATCGCTATGTGAAATAAGCTATTATCCCCATTGTATAGATGAAAAGTTTAAGGTTGAGAGATAATTTAATTACTCTAGTATCATTCCATTATTGAGAACCAGTGCCAGTGTTTGAACATAGGACTGCCTATAAAAACAACCCAAAACACTGTGACATAATGGATGCTATGCAAATTGTATTCTACTTTAGATGGCAAATTACAAAAACACATACTTATCTGAATGCAAAAATAGAAATCATGAATTTTAAAAGCTAATTTTAACTTAATTGTTTTCATATTTTCTGTTTACATTTCACATTGGTATGTTTGTATCTTTATAACTAATGCTTTTGTTGACCTACTGAATTTCAAGTTAAATCTACCCAGTTGGGTATAATTAAATAGAGATTCTTAAAGAGATCCAATTGACAAGGCACTCTTGATTCTGAGGCACACATTTCTCATACTTATAAAAGCAGGTCAGAGGTCGATTCTTCGATGTATGTAAATGCACAGAGAACAAAGCTTTCCATCTACTTCTACCATCCTTAAAATTTGTTTAGAAAGGGATGATCAGTAATGCTTTGGGAAGACATGGACTTAGTCTTGTAGTTAGCTGCTTAATGAAATTGCCAGAATGCAATCACAGATGAGCAAACAATGTGGGTGGAAACAGATACTTCCTTGCTTTGATTGGATAGAATGCCAAGAGGCAGTTACATTCTTTAGCTAAAAATTGAACAGGCTCTACCACTTCCAATTTGTTCACATTGTTACTGGGCAAGTGATATTGGGCAAGAAATTTAGTATTCCAGGCAATGCAAATGGTACCAGAACAGAAGAGATGCCATTTGTAAACTTGGGTTTAGGCTCCAAAAATATAGGGTTGGAGGCATTTAACTGGAAATGCTTTGGAGGCTATGGAACAGAAGAAATATGTTCATACCAGCAAATCTCCACCTCCCCCATCACAGAAGGCAGAGGTTTCAAACAAGGGAATAATTTCCTTTGTACATGGCCCTGTAACTGGTTTAGAGATAAATTATAGTTATGGAAGACTGAAGTTTTCAGAATATGAGTTTTTTAACTTCCTTAGCTGAAGTGAAATAGTAATAATGCTTTTGCTTGGAGTAAATAAAATAATCTTTGATGAAGTCTTCTAGTTGGCTTGCACTCATTTTGCTCGCTTTGTTTCCAGTTTTGGGGGCTGTCAAGGAAATACTCTGTTTATATGCAACATCAACTTCTTGCTGACAAGAGAGAATTAAATAGGGAGAAACGAGTTTTTGGTTAAGCCTAATAATCATTGACTGCAACATAAACTCAAATTAAAAAGACCTAGCAAAGAAGGGAAATAGCCCTTCAATATTAGTAACCATCAGGCATGTAGATTTGTGTCCACGTGAATGCTGATTACAGAAGTGAGCTTTTCTGCAGTCACAAAAGGGAAGACAGCTGCTGGATCATTTTCATGTAGTAGATATTTTACAAACTAAGCCATTTGTTTCCTCCTTTTTTTCTTAATAATTGCATTGTTTATTTAAAATATTAACTATATAACATCTAATGTTTAATCTGTATTTCATTAGATCTTTTTCTCAAACTGAGCTCCTGTTAGTGAGTGTTCTTATGGAGACATCTGCCCACCACTGTGATCAAAATACAGAGCACTGATAGACAAAATATGAATAGATAAAATTTAAAAGGTGGCTATAAACAGAACAAGATAGATATCCCTCGGGCCAGAAATTAAAAGATACAAAATACTAAAGCTACAGTCTTTTCTTTAATCTATAATAGGGAGAGGCTACCTTCTCAAGTATGGAGCTGTATTTAAATACAAGTAGTAATCTCTGATTTTCAAGGCCTCTATTCACAATTAGGAGAGCCTCTTACAAGGTCCTGTAGAACAAAAGTGCCTCATTCTACACAGAAGACCTGACCAGGCTTACTTCCTGAAATGGAGTTCAGGCTTACAGCTTGAAACACCAGCCAGTGTAGCTTCAAAACAATGGCTTGGGCTAAATTCCCCTTGGCTCATATATTGGCTTTTTTCTTAAACCAATATCCATAGAAAAGAATGAAATTTTGCTATTTGCAACAGCATGGATGGACTTGGAGGATATTATGCTTAGTGAAATAAGTCAGACAAAGAAGGACAAATACTGTATAATATCGCTTAGAAATACAGCCAATTGAAGTACTATATGTATTTATAAATACATATATATCTCTCAAAGATATTAACATAATTTATCATACTGATTCAGAATAGTATTTTTTTTCCAGAATGGTATTTTTCATGAGTTAGTTTATATACATGATATTTCCAGGTGAGTTTTTGATAGTTTTGATTGATAATGATAGAGTCCAAGTCATTGTGTAAAGAAAGAAACTGCCTACCAAAATTACTAAGGAATGAGCTCATTTTGAAAAACATATAATGTATTTTTAAAAGTTTAATTTGTTATGGATAGGGGAAAGACACTTGGAATGTCTGATGCTTTTATTAGTTTCAATTTATTACTTGAGTAGATTTATTTAATAATCTCTATCCGTAATTCACCTTAATCATGTGGTTCTCAAAATGTAATCCCATTGTGATAAATGTATCTCCACATATTTGTGTATGCAGTAAAATATTTCCTGTCATTAACCACTTTCACTACAAAGATAATTCTTGTAGTGATGCATAGCAAATCTCTTCATCTTGTTTAAAGTGTGATGCCTTTCGAATGGATGAATAACACCAGTAATAATGATGATGTACACTGCTCTGTGTGTTTATAGGGCCGTATTTTCCTCTCCATTCTTTTATCATCTGGAAGTTAAATAAGTGTAGCCCTCTGGGGGCCACAATGGGAGTCCCAATCTCTTTATGAAAATCCATCCACAATTTCAGAAAACAACCAATCAGGATACAAGATGATACACCATCTATCATTTGTAAAACTTGCTGAAGACTCATTTGGTCTTTGCCCGTGAGACTACAGGCAAAAGGTTACTATAGCTGATTCATTTATGCTCAGAGGTTGTAGTCCTGACTCCATGGAAGGTGGCATCTTGCAAAGCTACAATGTGGTTTTTGTGGAGGATAACATGGAATTTGATTTTTAACCTGATGATATGTTGGTAAATATGTGTCTGCCTCAGTTCAAAAGGCAATCAGACCCTATTTTTGTCTCCATCTGTAGGAAGCCTTATTCGCTTCACAAGCCCAGCATAATGATGCAGAAATTCCATTTTGAGTTACATATAAGGACCAGGCTTCTAATCTTCACCTGTTCTTCTAGATGTTGTTGGCCTAGAAACTCTGACCTTACTTTATATGAACTTGTGTCTATCAGCAATTATGGTCTATAAATTCTGATGTGTATGCCTTCACAAAATTCCATATCTCTTGGTTGACTTTTGAAAAGACTTGTTTTCAGAATGTTTACTTGCACTAGTTCTTCAAACTAAAATTTTAAATAAAAATTTAAAATAAATTTTTATTTATTTTTAAATTTCTTATGATATATTTAAGGCATATATAAAATAGAAGAAAAATATAATGGACATTCATGTACCTATCATCCAGGTTAAGAATAAAATAAATCAAATATATTTGAAGTCCTCTATGTACTTCACCATGATTTAAGTCTCTTTTCCAAATAGATAACTACCATTTACACTTTTTGTAGGAATTATTTTATTAGTTAAATAGATTGTCTGTGGTGCTAGAGGTAGTAAATGGTTAACATATTGATGTATAACATAAAAAGATAGAGCAAATTTTGTGGTTTTCCAATTATATAATAAAACTATGTGAGATTTGGGTATAATCTGAGACTCAGTTCTTTACATATTGTGTGGTTCTTCAGATACTACTTGGCTTCTCTAATATTCAGCTTTTTTTTTATCAAAGAAATCTTATGGAATGTGGCTGAAATATTGAGCATTTACAAGTGAGTGGTACATAATTGGCACTCCATAAATATTTGTCAAATGAATAAGTATAGAAGTTCCAAGCTAAGGAGATTACAATGTTTCTTTAAATCAGAAAATCACTGACATTATAAAGGGCAGTTTGGTAATTTTCTTTTCTACTTTGACATTCTTAGAAGTGGTTTTTTCCTGTACTATTAGGGTAGCTTACCACCCTGGTCTCAAGATGACTTCCCAATTCCCAGCATGACAAAGAGGCCAGAGCGCTGAAAGGGAGTTTTCTCCTCGCACATTTTTCTGCAAGTAAAGGAACTTCCTAGAATATCTTTTCCTGATACATATTTGTCTATCTCTTTAGCCAGAAGCCTATTCATAAACTAATCAACATTAAGATGAATTGCATTATAACATGCATTTTTAGACTTTTTATTAACTTTTTATTTTGAAATAATTATAGATTTAGAGGAAGTTGCAAAAATACTGTTATTTTGGTAATGTCATATAAATGGAATCATACAGTCTGTAACCTTTTGCTATTTTTTCCCACTCAGCATAATGCCATTGAGGTCATTCCAAATAGTTGTGTATATCAACAGTTCATTCCTTTTTAGTGCCAACTAACATTCTGTGACATGAATGTACTGTAGTTTGCTTAACAATTCACCTATTGAAGGACATTTGAGTTGTTTCCAGTGTTTGGCTATTACAAATAACATTGTGTACAGGTTTTCATATGGATGGGTAATACCTAGTGACAAATGCTTGTTTGGAGGTAAAGCATATAGGGAATGCCTATAACCTGGTGTTGTGGGAGCACGTAGGAAGAGTCTTCAGTCTCACCAAGGAGAGTAGAAGGTGACGTCCTAAAGGGAAAAGGATGATTATTCATAACGACAGTAAGTCCAAATGATAAACAATTCAACTCGAACTGAATATTCTAATTGGGTAAATTGGAATAGATGATTAGCAGCCTGTAATCGATGATTATCTAGTGTATTTGGGAAAAGAGTCTGACTTTGTTTTGCCTTTTCAGCTTGTAATACAAGGCTCTACCTCATTTGTTACATTTACTACTTATCAGATAAGGAAAGCACAAACATAATCAGAACTGTCCCTGGGGAGGCAGATTTCACACATGCTCTATACCAGCAGGGTTCTTCAAGCAGCTTATAAGCCAGTTCTGTTATATAATTATTTTCTAGATTTTAGCTGGACCTTTTAATAGAGCTCTAATTTTAAGCTTCATTTCATCCTTTTCTATTGTTTTCCTTAATGTTTAAATCAAGGAACCTTTGATTTACTGCTGCCCTTTGCATATGTGAAAGTTAGAAAGCACAGGTCAGATGCTGAGTATTATTTAAAAGTGTTCTCTTGTGTGTGAGGAATAATTTTTACATGAATAAAATCAACGAATTATTAAAATCTGTGCCATCAAAATGATAAAATTCAATGGAACAGTTAAATGTTAAAGAAAACATTTGTGCTCAGACCATAGCATCAAAGACAAAATGAAATGTTACTCTGAAAATCTAAGACTATAATCAAATAAATGCAGTTTCTCAATTGAATGGACTAAAAAATACTCATTATTTTCCCTAGTTAATTTTCATGCTTAAAATTCCTTCATCTTAATAATGTAAAAGATATTTTATGGAGTATGTCATATTTGAAAAAGCTCATTTGATTTTCCATTCAGTTTAGTATTAATATTTTAGTTGAATACTGGGTAGCATTGTACCTGTTGTGGTAGATATGATTTTGCTATATATGTGTAGACATATATTTGCCAAAAAATTTGGTAGATGTAGACATCTAGCAGACATCCTTGGTAAACTTCTTTTTCCTTTACACTCTAGCATCTCATCAATCACCAAAACCAGATAGTTCTGCCTCATGAATGTTCCTCAAGTTCAGCCATTTATTTCCATTTCCACTTACAACACCCTTCTACAATCCACAATTATTTCCTACCAGAACTTCTGTCCCTCTCCAAACTAATTGCTGATGTTGTAAAAAATAGCCCTGCTGGCAGATAGGCTGTGATGGGGCAACTTTAGAATTGAACATAAACCATGACTTGTAAAACATTACTATGAGTCACAAAATAGATAAACTGTATCAAACCAGGATATGCAAGACACATTAAACACAAACTCTATTTAATCCCCATATATTAATGATGAGACCTCAGCCAAACTAATCTAACAGTAACTTGGCATTAGGTCTTGTGTTCTAAAGCTAAGAACTCTGACTGTTCCAGCAAATCACTTAGTTTACAAATTCTGGCCAGGCCCTGCCAAAACTGTCCTGTGACTAACTGTACCTTCAAATTTTTGTAAGTTCACTTAACTCTCCCCTTTAGAAAAGCTTATGGTTCTGCAGGGCTTCTTTCCATTTTGCTGAAAAAAGCTAATAAAATGAACTTTACTTTGTTACCAGTGTGTTCCTGGTAGTCTTTCTTTAGCGGGCTTATACAAGTAGAAATACAACAAAATTTGGCAAGATCCTCTGTGGACCAGAACCCTTGACTTAGTAATAGTTTGCACAGCTGAGCATATGTGAGTTTTTATTCCTTGAGGCCACTGTGGCTGTGACTACGAGGAATGACTGTGGTTGACTGAACTATAAATAGGAATTAAGGTAAAATATATAGCTAACAATTACTGAACACTTGATACACGCCAAACTCTGTCCTAAGGACTTCGCATGTATGATATCATTTAAACCTCACCTTATGAGGCAGATACTACAACTAATCCTACAACTAAAAAAAAAAAAAAAGACTAAGGCACAGAAAAATTAAGTAACTTGCTGAGGGTCATAAATTATTTTCTCTTTTATTCTCAAGAAAAACAATTTGCATAATGCTTATGAGCATGGGATTTATAGTCTTACAGATTATGTCTTGCCCCACCTCTTGGCACAGTAATTGTTATTTATCAGAGTATTCCAAACATGGCAGAGAAACAGAGACTAAAAGGAACACATAGCTCTCATAAAAGAAAAAAAAAAGATAGTCATTTTTCTACTCTGAAAACATTCTGAGACAATGGGAATTTGAAGAGTAATAGATGGACAGACACACAGATACATGGGTGGATGGATTAATAATTAAAAGTCATCTTTTTTTTTTTTCTCTTGGTCTATGTATAACACATCCCAGTATCTAAGCAAGTATTTAAAAGAATCCTTCCTGGGAAGCACAAAGTATTTGCAAATAGTAAATAATAATTAGCTTTTAATCTCAGCCATTGATGGCCACACGGAGATTTTACAATTTAAAAGTATGGTACAAAATCTGATTTAATTTCTTATTCCCTGTTTTCCCTCTTTTCCTTAACTCCAATCATATTTTAAATAACTTTATTTTTCTCTTATACGTGTACTTTTTGATCAATTGCTACTATGTTTTACTTTTTACTAAAGAGTACCATGGAAAATTCAATTTCATGATTATTCCTTATTCCTGAATAGTTATAAGTTAGATTTTATGTTATGTGTATTTTAAAACATTTTCAATGATTATTGTTGGATTTGGATGTATAACATATTGCATTCTTGCTCAAAATCAGTGTGCAAAACAAATAGAGGAGTGGAATGTTAATAATTTGCTTATCCTCTGCAGAACACATTTGTGCCTATTTTGTAGGCACAGTAATACAGATATACATTTTCATTTATTTGGTTTTGAATAAAATTTTTCAGTAACTGAGAAATGTGAGATTAACAAAAGAGTGTAAACTGGAAAAATATATCAAAAGGCTATGACCTCTTCTCTGGAATTTATATATGTCCTGGTTTTAAGCATTCAGTCCTTTATAGATTCAAGGCTATTGCTTGGGGTCTGTGCCTGCCCATTGCAGAGAGCTAATTTATTTCCCCCCAAAATGGATTTTATTTTTTAAAGTTCTGATGGTAAATTTTATAGTGGAAATGTGCAGAAGAATTTAATTTAATTTTAAGTTCCCAGGTTGACTAGCAATGCTAGTGGGGGTTTTATGGTTATTTTCAAAAATGCATTACTATTTGAAAATAGAAAATACCTAAAACATCAACTTATTTCAGGGGAATGGAGTTAGTGGAAAAGAAAGTGAAAAATAGTAATTCAAAGTATTTTTCTTTGTGCATTTCTAAAACGGAGTGTCTATAGATGTTTTAGATAAATAGATAGAATTCAGGTATTTATAAGTAAATCAGACCATGTTATTTTTCTTACATTTTTCCTTTGTTCTTTTACTAAAGGAATTATATATACTATCGTACTTTCCAAGGTTTGGGGAAGTTTATTTTTAACTTAATTTTTACATCCTAAAATTATTAGGATTCAAATTCAACAACAATAAACAATAAGCCAAGAATACAATTTTCTAAAAAATAATACAGAAGCTAGAAAGAAGAAACGTATAATACAAAGGAATCAAATTACCCTTTATTGATGAGGGCCAAACATTTGTCTTTACTCCAAGATAATAAATTAACATTATATACATTTTTCCTCAAAATAAAGGGAATTATTCCTATTATGGGAAGTTGAGACTGAGGAAGCTAAGGAGCTTTATTATTTCCATATTTACAGGCAGCCAAATATGTGGTATGAATTATTGGCTACTAAAAGACCCTGCTGCTTGCAATATTCATTGTACGATTTTATCAAGATTTGTACAATGTACACTTTTCAAGTTATAATTTGGGATTGATGTATAGAAAGAGCCCTGTTTGTGAGACAATGAATAAATGTTTACTGGAAGAAGGAATATGAACTCTTACCCATTGACTTAATTAATTATCCAGGTTTCAGATAGAAACCCTTAGGGTATGGAGAGGTATAGAAAAGAACAAAAGTGGGAAATTCTTACAAGTACAGTGTGGAAAATCAGATATATGGTTGGGGGGAACCTGAAAATCCAAGAAAGGCCATCTTGTTCTACTCCCTGGAACTTGTGACTGTGTTAAATTACATGGCAAAAGGGAATTAAGGGCATGGGCCTTGAGATGGGGAGACTATCTTGAATTACTCACGAGGACCCAATATAATCACATGAGTCCTTAAAAATAGAAAGCGCAGGCAGAAATGCTGGTCAGAGGTAAGACATGAGAAGGACTCTATTTCCCTGTTGCTGGCTTTGAGATTGGAAGAAGAGGCCCATAAACCAAAGAATGTGGTGGCCTCTGGAAGCTGGGAATAGCTCTCATTTTACAGCCAGAAAATAGGAACCTTGGCCCTACAACCCCAAGGAGCTGAATTCTGCCAACAACCTGAATGAACAAGAAACACATTTTTCTCTGGAAACTCCAGAAAGAAATATAGCCTGTTGATTCCTTCATTTTAGCCTGGTGAGACCCATGTTAGGCTTCTGACCTACAGAATTGTAAAATACAAATTTGTGTTGTTTTGAGCCGCTAAGTTTGTGGGTATTTGTCTTTGCAGCAATGGAAAACGAATACACTGGGTGGCAGATATTTGACAGAGGTGGGGTGGGAATGGGGGAGAGGATATAAAGTAGAAAAATAGACTTCAACGTCATTTTGCATTTGGTGTAACAGATGTCAAGCAACGTTCGTTGTTATATAGATGGATAAGTTATTTGGTAATAGACAGATCCTGTGATAACACTCAAGCCCAACTACTTAGTTATTCATTAATTTCCTGTATACTTAGCGTCACGACTGCCTTCAGTTTGTACCTCATATGGAAAGGCTCTCATCTGGATAAAATTAGTAAGTATCTAGTGCCCTTTTATGTTGTAATGACTTTTTTTTTTTTTTTAACTCCATCATGAATTAGTCTAGCCCTATTCCAGTGAGAACTGACTCTACAACCAGAAAAACATGCATGTTATAGGTAAGCTAGAGAATGCTTTTATGGTAAAGTTTAGTATATTTCACAGGCCTTACTTATATCCTTCATTTCATGGGAGTCAAGCAATATCTTGACAAAAGGCAAGATGGGATTTTAATAAAAATTTAAATAAAGGATTTCAATAAAATTTTAAAAGCAATACTATTACAATATTCTTCAAAGTCCTCAGTTACTAGTTATATTTTCCAGCTTTAAGCAGCAGTGCTAGTGATGTTGGCAGGGAGTAGGGTGAGGAAGGGGGATGAAGACTATTTTTTTCTTTTTTTTTTTGTGCTGTACGCGGGCCTCTCACTGTCGTGGCCTCTCCCGTTGCGGAGCACAGGCTCCGGACGCGCAGCCTCAGCGGCCATGGCTCACAGGCTCAGCCGCTCCACGGCATGTGGGATCTTCGCGGAAGGGGGGCACGAACCCGCGTCCCCTGCATCGGCAGGCGGACTGTCAACCACTGCGCCACCAGGGAAGCCCGGATGAAGACTATTAACAGGGAGTGTAGAGCTTGCTTTGTAACTTAAACTCTTTGCTTGAAGTCCAGTCTCATCCTTGTGAACTCCAGTTATTTGGTGCCATTCGGGATGTACCAAAACAATCCTATATTTCAGACTTTACTAGAAAACTTAGCACCCAATCCAAACTTCAAAAATGATATTACATATATTATTCAATTTTTATGCCCATAGCCTTCTCCTAAGAGGTCAGCTTTTGTAGCAAGGTCTAGAAAATGATTTGTCTAATACAATCCATCTAAGCTGATTGAAAAAAAGAGAGAAATCATTATAAAGCACAAGGTCATACTAAGGTCTGAAAGGTTTGGTACCCTACCAGGTTAATGATAGTTATATTTTATATTTGAATTCTATTTCATAATTCATATGCAAAGTGAGTCCTGAGTAGATGATTTATTCTGTGCTGCTAAGATAACTTTTGCTCAGTGAATATTCACCTTTTATTGTGCAAGCATAGTATTTGACCATGAAATTTAAGAATTAAAGTTCTGTATAGGCTTTTGAATCTGAATATAGAGTTCTACCCTATGAACAAGGATTCCTTTGTAATGATTTGATTTCAGTAAAACTATCCAGTATCATTTTTTTTTCCAGTATCGTTTTGAAGTAATCTTGAGAGACAGTGTATATAACCAAGTTGTCATTACCCTGTGAGCTGAACCAAATATTGAGCAACTTGCTTGTAAATAAAAATTTTTTATTAGAGCTATGTTTAAAAGAAGGTATTTTTTTGAATACATAGTTTTCCTGATCTAGAATTTGAAGATGCTTTCTTAGAATTTTCAAATGCATTGCCATGAATGCATACAAAGTTTATATATATATATTAATTAACATTCTGTATTGCTAAGATTTTCCCCCAATTTATACTCACTAAACACTCTAGATGCAGCCAGTTTGAATCTTCAGATATTTCCTCTGCTTATCTCCATTGGGAATGTTTGTCACAATATTGACAGACTATCTGTCCTTAAAATCACTGAGAGAGTATTGAGCTGTCATATTTTGAATATGTTTTTCAAAATTAATTTCTGAATTTTAGGAGATAAGTCTACACTTTTCATGCTCTTCCTTTGCTGTTGGCCTTTTAAAAATAAAAGTCATGGTTATTTTGTCAATGTTGTCATCATGCTTTCATGTTTAAAAAAAACTTTTTCAGCACTGTTTTTCTACCTGGGAGCCATCATTTCAAGAATGTAGACTATTTTTGCCCCAATATAATGAAAAACACATATTGTGTTCTCATTTATATCAACTTTATACTAACACAACTCATATTAAACCATTTGTTTGGTGTTTTGCTGTATAATTTTTATGTTTTTGGTATGGAAAGGAGGATAGGCAGCAAAGCATGACAGCTGAGTTATTTTTGTGGTACTCTTATCTTTCTCTGAAATTATCAATATGTTCTCAATCTAGTAACACTTGGTATTAAAGTGTTCTCAAGAAGATTGGAATCATAAAAAGAACAACCTAAATCCTTTAACATAAGAAAAGGCCAAGTATTATTCCTGAGGAGTAGTGCATTTCACATCTATATACAGTCTCTCTATTTTGAATCTTTACCCCTTAGACCTATGTGAATTTTAGGTCTCTAAATCATTGCATAGCCCTAAGTAATCACAAGATATTAATTTGCCCTCCCACCCAAAATTATTATGTGAAATTTTTGAAAAATGATGATTGATAAGCAATGAGACAATATCTTGAAATAGTAAATTTTGTGCTATTTTTCCAAATCTCCTTTTATCTCTAAGTTTATCCTCAGTCTTCCAGAGGCATCCACAAAATTTTGGATTTTATCATTATTTCTAGTCTTTACTTCCAAAGGAGGCCTTAAAAACCCACATCATAACAATAATTTTCAACGCTAAACGTTATTTGCAAACCAGGGTTGTGTTAACAGGACATGTGTCATAGAGTGTATACTATACAATATATAATAGGTGTAAAAAGTAGTAGCGGGAGAAACAGACTACCTCACTCCCAAGGAGACTAGATGAGGGCAGTTTAGTCTGTGAGGTGGGTATGAAGGCATAATCCTGGGGGAGGGCAATGGGCAGACTCGTCAGCAGCATCATGGTTCTGGGGCAAGTGTACGAATGGAAGCCTATATATCATAGTTTTAAATATTTAAAAAAATATAAATCGAGCAAACAAACTAATTAAAAATATGTATGTTCTAACCTATTAGAACATATATATTTTATTACCTATTACCTTCTCAAATCTACCTTCCCAACTGCCAGGGTGTACAGGTTCACATTTATAATTCTCAGATGCCTCAGTATTTTTCTTTGAAACAAAGAGGTTGGCCTGACCAGGCCTCAACATCTGGCCTGCAGAGCATCCTGCTTTTCTTCTCCCTCTTTCCTTTGTTCTGCACTGCAGTAATCTTACATGGGTGGACACCCCAGTTTCCACCTTCCCGGGAAATAGCCAATTCTTGGCCACTCTTCAAACCTAGGAATAAGCTGAAGCAGACCCTGGAAACAGTCTAAGCATCAGTTGGTCAGGGTCATTGGATTCTGGGTATCTGGAGAATGGTCTAAGAAGGTGGTTCAAGAACCAGGTCAGCCCCATGAACATTTTGTCCCTAGGGAGGAGCTTGCCAGAGCAGGGGCCTGTGTGAGCCCCCTCTAAAGCAATCTCTGTTGCCATATTCTAAAATCTCTGCTGGCAAACATGCCAGAGAGGCGTGATATGATCTGTGGTGGTCCAGGAGTAGAGAAGCAGAGAGTATTTCCTGAGATCAGCAGGGAGTCCATACTTGCTGCCGTTGTCACTCATTTTCTCTAAGATTTGACTGTAAGTTACCCTTGGATTGTTCAGCAAGCATGAAACTTGCCTTCAGTCAGAGATTTAGCCACTTTATACTTTCCTGAGAGAAAAAATAGCCCCTAATGATTACAGGCATGCTGTTACAGTGATATAGAAAGTAAAACTCATGATAACCTGGATTTCAGTTGAGAAGACAGTGATTAAAATGTATATATGCTAATTCCCATGCATAACACACACAAATACATATATGGTGTCAAAGTATCATTATTTAGTTATTTAGTTATGATATCTAAACAGGAAATAGTCATAAGGAACAGGTCAAATCTTAGTTATTCTGTGCAGAAAATCTTTTGTATTAGAAAGAGAAACTGAAAGGGTAAGAAAGCTGGAAAAGACAATAAAGATTATTTAATTTAGGGGTCCTCAGCACCTAGGACCCAGATTTTGTATGAATTATCATATGCATGTGGGTATGCACATTGTTTTCTACCAAATTCTCCTAAAGATCTACAGCCTGCAAAGGATAAGGAGACCTGATGCTTTCATGACACAAAGGGAGAACCTACGGTCTAGACAGGCCGGGGCCTTGCCCAGGGTAACACAGGTCTGTCACTTCAGTTCAGTGCACTTTCAGCTGAGCTAAAGCAGCTGTCTGCTTCTTCCCACTTGGGACTGAACGCTACACCACTTAAGTTTTACCCTCTCTGTCATAGTGAGCTGCCCAGTCTGCATCACCATCCTTTTATTTTTATTCCTTTTCAACTGGAGTTTACCGCATTGGCCACACTGATTAACATCTTTCCACCTGCACTCTGTGCTGAGCTTGCACTTTGAGACAATTGCATGTGCAGGAACTGTTTTTTGAGTTGCGTGTATAGAAACAGTTTTTATAAATTGTTTTATTTAGCTGTTTTCTTGTGCTGTGTGCTTTATAAGAACATTTTATGAGCATGTCAGCAGGCACCTTGGCCTAATAAATGCTTTTAGTAAGCCAAGCACAAGGTGAATTTTCAGCATTCATAAGCTTGTTTAGTAAATAACACTCTTGAAATTAGGTATTCAAGGAGATTTTAACCTCAAGGTGTTGTTGTTGTTTCTCATTTCATCATTATAAAACTCGGGTACAGAATTATTTTGTGTTGTTTTTTAAATGATGGCCATGTGGGTTATTTTATTCAAAAATATATACATATATTTTAAGGAAAATATAATAGATATATACATATATTAAGTTCTAGCAGCTCTAGAAAAAATATATACATATTAAGAAAAATTATATGCATATATTAAGTTCTAGCAGCTCTATAGCTATGTTCATTTCTATACATTTTATCTATAAATATTCATTGAGAGAGAGAGAAAAAGAGAGAGGTAATTTAGTACGTAAATCTCAAAAGGCCCATTTTGATCTGTCTTCCTGTATATATATCTTTGTGTGTGCATGCTCACATGTGTGTTAATTAAGATCTGTTGTTTTTGGTTTTGTTTTGTTTTTTTGCGGTACGCGTGCCTCTCACTGTTGCGGCCTCTCCCGCTGCGGAGCACAGGCTCCGGACGCGCAGGCTCAGCGGCCATGGCTCACGGGCCCAGCCGCTCCGCGGCATGTGGGATCTTCCCGGAATGGGGCACGAGCCCGTGTCCCCTGCATCGGAAGGCAGACTCTCAACCACGGCGCCACCAGGGAAGCCCAAGATCTGTTTTAACCTAAGCATGTATGGCAGGCTGTGGGAAATGCCAGTGATACTTGCATGAAAGTTTTAGCATTAAGGAGCATAAAAGAACAAACAGTTGGGAAAAGGATTGGAGCACAGCATGGTATCTTTCTTGGTGACTGGTAGATTGGCGATTCAGTGAGAATTTTGCTGACCGTTAAGTGTGTTGTTTTCTTTTTTCTTGCTTTAAGTTGTATATATTGTAAATTGTGTACATTTTTAAAAATTCCAATCAATATTTATTTCTTTGAGTGAATCTGTGAACTATGCTTTTACCTAGAGGAAGTATCTCCAGTTTGAGCTAATACATGGAAGTAAGATCATTTCAGCACTTGTTAATTGCTCTGGCATGAGTAAATTCACTTAAGAAATGAAACAAATACTTTTTTATTTGTTTTGTGTTTTAAAATTAATTTTTATTGGAGTATAGTTGCTTTACAATGTTGTGTTAGTTTCTGCTGTACAGCAAAGTGAATCAGTTACACATATACATATATTCACTCTTTTTTAGATTCTATTCCCATATAGGTCATTATGGAGTACTGAGTAGAGTTCCCTGTATGATACAGTAGGTTTTTTAAAATTTATTTATTTTCATTTTTATTGGAGTATAGTTGCTTCACAATGTTGTGTTAGTTTCTGCTGTACAGCACAGTGAATCAGCTGTACATACACACATAGCTCCTCTTTTCCAGATTTCCTTCCCATTTAGGTCACCACAGAGCATTGAGTAGAGTTCCCTGTGCTATATAGTAGGTTCTTATTAGTTACCTATTTTATATATAGTAGTGTGTATATGTCAACCTCAATCTCCCAATTTATCCCTCCCCCCCTTCCCCCTTGGTAATCATAAGTTTGCTTTCTACATCTGTGACTGTTTCTGTTGTGTAAATACGTTCATTTGTACCATTTTTTTAGATTCCACATGTAAGTGATATCATATGCTATTTGTCTTTCTCTGTCTGACTTAATTTACTCAGTATGACAGTCTCTAGGTCTATCCATGTCACTCCAAATGGCATTACTTTGTTCTTTTATATGGCTGAGTAATATTCAATTGTATATATGTACCACATCTTCTTTATCCATTCTGCCATGATGGACATTTAGGTAGCTTCCAGATCCTGGCTATTGTAAATAGTGCTACAATGCACATTGGGGTACATGTATCTTTTCGAATTATGGTTTCCTCAGTATATATGCCCAGGAGTGGGATTGCTGAATCATATGGTAGCTCTATTTTTAGTTTTTTAAGGAATCTCCATACTGTTCTCCATAGTGGCTGTATCAATTTACATTCCCACCAAGAGTGCAGGAGGGTTCCCTTTTCGCCACACCCTCTCCAGCATTTATTGTTTGTAGATTTTTTCATGACGGCCATTCTAACTGGTGTGAGGTGATACCTCATTGTGGTTTTGATTTGCATTTCTCTAATGATTAGTGATGTTGAGCATCTTTTCATGTGTTTGTTGGCCATCTGTATGTCTTCTTTGGAGAAATGTCTATTTAGGTCTTCTGCCCATTTTTGGATTGGGTTGTTTATTTTTTTGATATTGAGCTGCATGAGCTGTTTGTTTATTTTGGAGATTAATCCCTTGTTGGTTGCTTCATTTGCAAATATTTTCTCCCATTCTGTGGGTTGTCTTTTCATTTTGTTTATGGTTTCCTTTGCTGTGCAAAAGCTTTTAAGTTTCATTAGGTCCCCTTTGTTCATTTTTGGTTTTTTTTTTCATTATTCTAGGAGAAGTTGTATACATTTTTGAATGAAATGCCCAGCCCTTGCAATCACATGCTTGGGAAACAATGCTGACAGTGAATCAATTTCAGTTTGTTTGTTTCTTGGCTTATTTTCCATGACAAATGATCAGGATTCACAAGCCTGCAGTTGAGGATTTCTGAGGTTCTCTTTGCACCTATTTGTAATCATAAGAAGTTGTGCAGTGTATATGCTTTTTTTTTCCCCCAAATATGGATACATGCTAGCCTCTATGAATTAAAATCTTCACATCTCATTGTGATATGATTAGGTTGTCTTTCTCACTCCTGCCTCTATGCCCCTAGAAGAAGGTTTACTACCCTTGACTGCATGGGTTCATAGATCCCAGATCCAGAACCTGAAAGGAGAGTTTTGACAATGCTGAATAGGGCAAAGGTTAGAGATTATGTGCGAATAGCATTTGTGTATGTTTTTTCTCCCACACTGATGAGTTAAAATGGATATGGAATCCCAAGGGTGGCCTAGGCAAGCTCTCCTCCTGACCTGTGTGTACGTTTTCTCATTCTATTGCTTGAATTTTTGAGCTGGATTTTCTTCTAGTCCTGCCTTGCTGTCCTATCAGATTGGTGGAATCTGAAAGCTGAGTGAAAGTTCAGGTTAAAACGGTCAGAGACTGTGATTCATTCTGTGTGGTTTCTTTATCTTAGGGCTGTGTCTAACCTGGACAAATTGATGTCTCTGGTGTTTAGGAATCTGGCAGTTATTTATTTATTTTGAAAATTTATACATTTAAAGATGTTGATTGGTACTTGCTTGTGTCAAGACTTATAGTTCCAGGACCAAAAAATAAAATATGCATAAAATTGTATAATACTGTGCTCATTTGAGCATATCAACATATTGGATTTTTGAATCACTAATACATTGATAACTAAAGTTAAAATATCCGAAAGTTTCCATAAGGAAATCAAATAAAATTTTTTCATATCATTACAGACAAACTTGTTAAAAGTCACTGATAATGAATGTTCTTTTACTGTTAGTTTTGCTGTGAATGTTAAAGTTTGAAAGCAACATTGCAGGACATAGAGATATGATGTGTGACATCTCTCAGGGTCATCCATAATCCAGCTAACTGTGAAATAGGGACAGTAAACTTTCCACGACATTTTCCTGTGGGGCATAGTCTTTTCAGTATTTCATAAATGACTTATTATGCATGTAATTCTAAACTTTTTATATCAAATTCTTTTTCTTTCTGGGCAAATTTGTTGTTCTTAAACACGGTTACAGATTCTGCAGTAAATATTCAACTTTATTTCAACTTCAGTAGCTTTAAAAGACCTTTTTAATTTACGGGAAAGTAAATATTTTTAGTTTTGTGTTCTTAAAGTCCCAACTAGAACATGATTTAGATTTCAATATATGCTGTATAGAATTTTTCAGTTTATTTTTTATTTTAGTCAAATTTGTGTATTCATGCAGTTTAAAGTGTCAAATGGTTCTTCTGCTTTTTACCCAGCCCATTTCCTGTTGTACAGATGCAAACACTTTCAGCTATATTAGCTGATTCTTTTAAGATCTCTCCATATCTCTAAATAACATGCTTATATTGCTATTTTTGGTTTGTTATTAATAGGCTTTATCTCTTGACTTCCTACTGTGGAAAATGAGAATTTAGCTTTCTTTCATCTTCTGGCCCCTATCACACATGTGCACACTTTTGAGCTCCCATCCACTTGAAATAGTATATCATAATTTTGATTAAATGAATATTCATGTTTATTATGACTAAATGAAAGCATTCAGAGCTCAGTCATGCACTATACAAGAGTTGCTTTATCTCTCCTTCTAGCATTTTGTTTTCTTGTGTTAATTATGGGCTATTTTTATTTATTTAAGTCTTTTTTTTATACCTAACACTAATTCAGAGCTTCCCAGTTGTGTAATGTACCTCAGTATTTGCAGGAATTTTATATATATTCTACACATTTTATCTTCTTTAAGAAATCTCTCCCAGAACTCTCTAACCAGCTCCCACTGACTGGAGGGGTTGAAGGTGCTACTTTTTAACTCCAAAATTGTTGAATGGTTCTTCAGTGGGAAACCCAGAAGCTTGCTTGTTACGTGCTTCCTGCAGTTGGGGGACCCTGTTGATTAGTGCCCAATTCACACAAAGGAAAGCAAAAACACTCTGTGCCAGAGGACTACTGGGACATTAACTGCCCATCCAACAATGGCAGGGCAAGGAATGCATGTCACATGTTGACCAGGTGTGGGAAACAGGAACCTTAAGTTGTTTTTTTCTCCAAGGGGGTGTTAGAATCAAAGTCTTAAATATCATGACATATATTATGGTAGGAAAGGTGTTAGGGGAAGTTTTTTGCTTGTTTGTTTTATTTTAATTTTAAATGGTCTTTGCTTCTTTAAAAACAAACAAACAAAAGAAGCAGGTCTGAGAGAGATTCCACCCTTCTCTGACTACTTATTGAGCTGTAGTACAATTGGCAGCTCTCTTACCACATTCTATAGGGACACAGTCTACCTCCTCAGAGCAAACTGGATCTTCTGTAGCCAAGAAAAGGATTGACCAGGCCTTTTCCCTCCCCTGTCTCATCTCTGTATTTCCACTGGACATGACAAGGAGAAGATTGGCCACTGACTATAAGATGGTGTTGCATAAGCACAACTGAATTCCATTTTATTTCCAAGGTCATATTAAAATTTGCTTATTGGAATTAGTCCTTTTCCCTACTTTGCCTCTTAAACTCTTATTGGAAGGATTCCATCACCTTCCCAGAAACGTCAGTTCAGTAAGAGTTTTTCAAAGTTGTACTGCCTAAGTTGGTCCTCTAATTTTCTAATCTTTGTTTTCCCAGTTTCCAAGCCTGTCTTGGTTCTATACTTTGGGTGCTCCCATTTATCTTCTGACTTTTCAATTTATTGTTTCACTTATGCTTTATAATTAAATTCCAATAACAGTTTTTATAATCTAAATATACTTTTGAGCTGGTCAGTTTCTGTAAAAGGAAAACTTTTAGAAACTCCTGCTTGGAGAGTTTTGGTTTTAGATTTTTTTCAGTCCTTAAAACCTTTCGATAAATTTAAAATTATTTTGAAGAAAAAGGACACAGCAAAATGAAAAAATAATGATTCAAAAGGAACTGGGATCTGAAGTAAAAATTTGATTTTTGTGGGACTTTGCACTAACAATTAGATTGCCATAGAGTAGAAAGAGAGAGAGCACTCCTAGTAGGGCTTGCTGGGAATTATAATTTTTCATGCACTTTTTCATCTCACAGTGTGTTAAAAAAAAAAGTAGAGGAGTTTGGAGTACATAGAATTTCCTTCTATCACATTCAGTTGGTTTTGAAACCTGGAGTTTAATTACAACTTATTTGACTAAGGCTCTGGATTTTCTATTTGAAAGTATATGGGAAGCCCTAGCCTACACTAGTTCCTAGTACAGAGTAGACACAAATAAATGTTTGTTGAATAAATGAATATTATATACAAAGTCCTTATCATAGCATTATTTGATGGTAGATGCTACTCATCATTTTTAAAAGATAAAAAAGGTGGTATCTGTATACAGTGGAATATTATTCAGGAATTCCTGCCATTTGCAAGAACAGGGATGAACTGGAGGACGTTTTGCAAAGTGATATAAGCCAGATGGATAAAGACAAATACTGTATGGTATTAGATGTGGAATCTAAGAAACTTGTACTCATAGAAACCAAGAGTAGAATGGTGGTCGCCAGGGCCTGGGGTTTAGGGAAAATAGGGAGAAGTTGGTCAAAGGGTTCAAAGTTTTAAGATGAATAGGTTCTGGAGACCTAATGTACAGCATGGTGACTATAGTTAACAATACTGTATTGTATAATTAAAATTTACTAAGAGTAGAGCTTAATTGTTCTCATCACACACACAAAAAATGGTCACTACATGAGGTGATAGGTGTGTTAGCTTTATTACGGTAATCATTTCACAATGTATACATATGTCAAATCACCACACTGTACATCTCGAATATATACAATTTTATTTGTCAATTATACATCAGTAAAGGAAAGGAAAAGCTGATATTAAAATATCCAAACTGTTAGTAAATATGCTGTATAATAAGATGCTCAATTGGATTAAAAAATCTGATTTATTATGTTAAGACATTTGAACCCTAATTGTTTCAATTAATTAACTTACAGAATAGAATAGGAAGTAACTCAACTGCAAGTCTCTATAGAGCAATGACCTTGCCTTATTCATTTTTTCTCATCACAGAACCTAGGATTGTACCTGGAATACAAAAGAACTCAGTAGATATTTATTGAATGAAGAATTGTAGTGTGAAGGGGCATGTGTGTGTGTGTGTGCATACAAATGTGTGCAGTACTTAACTAACAAGAAGACAGAGCCTAAGCCTGAGCAAAACTGTTATAAGCACTTTTAATTTCCCTTATCTGTAGCCATTATTCAACTGGGAGAGATGACTAAACCATTTAATCATTGTAAGTGTCTTTTATTGCCATTGTGCACCCAGAACCTCGTCATCAATATTCTTTAATAGATGACCAAAAGGGAATTGGAATCATTTTACTAAGATTTGAATACTCGAAACAAATAAGAACACTGATAACAAGATGCTCAGACCCTTCAGAAAATTGCCATGCTCCTCATATTTGATTCTTCTTTATTTTGAATATTTAATTTGGAGATTATTGATGCACAAAGATTTGCAAATCTCAGACACCATTGTTAACAATATCCTTCTGGCACTTTATGGTATGATCATCAACAGTGATGGACTTGACACTGCTAAGTTCTGACAGCATTAGAGAGCCTGCGATAGAGTTCCATTCATAACCTTGTGTGTCCTATTGAGTGTACAGGAGGCAGGGGACAAGTCTGAAGCTGATCCCATAGAGTAAGGTTTCGTTTTCATTTCCTTCTTTTGAAAATATTCATTTATTTATTTGTTTGCCCTTTCTAAAATATCTGTAGGGCTAGAGAAAGCCCAAAACAATTAAGCTAAGAGACAATCATCTTATTTTCCATTATTTCACCTGAACTGAATTACTTAGCGTATTCCTGCAAGGTAATTCACACTGACAGTTGGCTTTGCTTCTTTCACTTGGACAGATCATGCAAAAACTTTTTTGAAAAGACTTGGTTATGGTTGAATTTTCTCAATTTCACGGACAGAATCATCCACCTAGATTATTTAGAACTAGGGAGAAATTATAGGTTTGAGAAATGTTGTCCACTTACAAAAGTTCTTCCTGGCACCTTGTGATTTATTTATTAAAGTCATTTTGGTTTTAGTATAAAATATTCATCCAGATGAAATCACATCTCAGCTTCTCAAACATCCATTTAGACATTAGAAAATTGGCAAATCTCAAACCCACTGCTCCATATTGGCATTTTTTTTTTTGCTTGAAACCATGCAAATTATGGAAAACATGTAAATCCAGAATCTTGTAATATAATGGGCAGAGGTTCTGACTGTTGCAAGCTATTTTCTCTTCCGATGACACTTTTTGTATACAATTTTCCCCTACATTTTAGTATGTTTTTTTCTATTCATATTAATATTAAATGAATAAATAGAAAGCTATATAAAAGTCCTTTTTAATGAGGAAGAGAGATACTTAAAATATTTTTTAAAAATCCCTGGATTTTATTGTGGCAATTCTCCAAAATAAAGTAGCTATTGCTTACTTAATGGTTGCCGTACGTTAGATATTTGGGTTGCCCTTACATTTGACCCCAGATTCTTACCTGACATCTTTCTTATTTAAAAAGTACCAGTCTTCTTGGCTCCCATTCTTCCATCTTTATAGATATTTGATGTTTACAAAGTAAAACATAAGCATGGATCAAATGGAGGAAACACTACCTATTTATTCAGAAAGCCTGAGTTGGAGAGAGAGGCAAGTATCACTGTTCCAAGCTATCTCTCTGAGTCTAATTTCACAAGCCATCAACACTTTGAAAGAGGAAATTAATTTGAATATTTGTCATATCCTAGAAAGTGGGATGAAGTATTGGTAAATAGTGTCAAGGAGCCTTAGAAAAGACAGATTCGTAAAAGATAAGTATTTTTGTTAAAAAAGGAGGAAGCCACCCGGAGAGGTAGAATTTTATTCTTTCAGTATTTATTAATAATTTAAATTTGTTTTCCTCATTGTCCTTGGAAAATTACTAAGGCAGTTTTACAAAGCATTGTGGTCATGAACTCAGGGATAAATTAAAATATGTACGAACTGTGGAATGAGGTGCATGTAACTAAGCTTAACTATGGAGAGGTAAATAATCATAGAACTAGTGTCAGTGATGCTAAAGTACAGAAGGGAATGTCCTTTCCAACTAGACTCTTACATGTATCCATCAAATAAAAGTAAGCACTTGATTCTGGTGGTAATTATTCATTAGACAATAAAGTCTATGTATAATTATTTTGGATATTTTGAGTTAGAGTGGAATACATCAAGATTTTCCAGTTGAATTTAGTGGCAATTTGTTTTCCCTTAATAGCTTTTCACTTAGCAGCAGTATTTTAATGAAAAAAATGTTAAGCCATCTACCAAAAATATACCTGTGTCCGTATAGTGGTATGCTCTACTCTAATGAAAATGAGCAAAGTAGAGCTACATGTAGCAACATGGATAAATCACACAAACATAAATGTGAGTAAAAGAAACCAAAAGAGGTCACATTGCATGATTCTATTCATATAACTCAAAAAATAGGAGAAACTAATTTTGGTTTTAGAAGCCAGAATAATAGTTACCTTTGAAAAGTTGATAGGAGACAGTGAATGAAAGGGGACTTTTGGGGGACTCTAATGGATTCATTTTAAGACCTGTGTACCGTTTTACACAGCTGTCATTTTGTGTTATCCCATTGAGCTGTACAGTTATGATTTGTTCTTTTCTCTATATATGGGTCATATTTCAGTTTTAAACTTGAAAAAAAATTTAAATAAATAAAATTAGTCATTTAAAAATTTCAGAGCATATATTTGTGATAGTGATAAAAATATTTTGGCAGAAAGTAACTCAATATTATATTCTCACTACTATTATATCCCATCTACATGGGCAAAATATTTTACTATAAATGTAAGAATGGTCTCAATTGGCTTGATCTTTTAAGGATAATATATTAATTTACTACATCTTAAATGTTTTCTATTAGCCACATAATATGCTGGGAGTTATGCAAGTCAGTATCAAAGGCTTTTAGTTAAAATTAAAAAACAATTTTTCTGTAATTGTTTTACATCCATTTTGGGGTGTGTGTATATGTGTGTTGGGACATGAAGTTTTTTTCTAGGAAAATACTCAGATTATTTATTTTAGTGAAAACCCTCAGGTAAAAACATTTAGTGAAGTTTTTTTAGCTATGTAAAAATAATTTCAGACTATAGAATTGCAAATTATTCTATTAAGCTATCAAACAAAGGTCAAGAACCAATTCCGTACTTAATATATACTCAATCTTGAGAGAAATAAAAGACCAGAGTATACTCCCTTTATAAATGCAGAGAGCTTATTTTCTTGACTGAATTTATCCATTGCAATAGTATTTCCAAAAAGTCATATGTGAATTTTCTATTTTTAGATGGAAGATAAAGACCTTAATATAAAAGCTCAGTGCTTTGCATTGAGAAAATCAGGATTTTCACTTCTAAACCTTTGTCTTTAAGTGTAATAAAGTTTTGGTAAATCACTTATCGTTAAAAAGATCATTTTTTGAGATGTTATGTCTGTGTCAGTTATCTTGTGGGTGAGAAAAAATACCACATAAAATTGTGACAGGCAGGATAATGGCTCTTGAAATATGTCCACATTGTAATCCTAAGAAACTGTGAATATGGTACCTCACATGGCAAGAGGGACTTCGCATACATGATTAAGTAACTTGACAATATCCTGGTTTATCTAGTGAGTGGGCCCCATGTAATCCTGAGGTTTTACAATATGAGAACCTTTCCCAGCTATGGTCAGAAAAAGAGAGTTATGACTGTAAAAAAAAAGAGAGAAAGATTTGATGTGGCTGCTTTAGAAGATGGAAGAAGAGGAACACAGTGAAGGAATGTGGGCAACCTCTAGAAGTTCGAAAATATAAGAAAAGAGGTTCCAGAAAGGAGCACAGCCTTTTTGACACCTTGATTTTAGCCTAGTGATCCCATTTTGGACCTCTCAACTACAGAGCTGTATGATAGTAAATCTATGTTGTTCTAGGCCTCTAAATATGTGGTATTTGTTACAGCAGCTGGAAAAAAGCTAAGAAGAAAAGTTTGGGCAATATGTTCTAGACACGTAACTGGGTGAATTGTAAAGATAACATTTAGAAAAATTTTAATTCAGGAAGAAAAGCATACTTAAACTTTGACTTTCTACAACTCATGTCTACACACACATACACTCTAGTAATCTCCTTCAGACAGAAACCTGGAAACAATGAGAAATTTCCAAATATATTTTTTATTCTTCTTTCTTGATATTTTAAAATACTTTATTTTAATTCTTTTCAATATGGAATACTTCCAATATCAAAAACCTATATTTAACGAATATGATTGAATCACTAACATCTTAAACTCAAATGATAAACATTTTTATTGTTTTCTGTTAATAGCTTATGCATTAGAATTTGGGTTTTAACTAAAGTCAACATCTTATTCAAATATTTTAGTTTCACAAGGAAGGGTTATACACATGAAAATATTAAGTGACTTTACTAAATAAGGAGTACCTACTAAAATATCTATCACTTTGAATAACTTATATAATTTCTTAAGTATGTCAATTAATAGGAAATACCACTGGATTTATAACTTCTATAAATCCGTGTTGTTCTTTTCCTTATAGTGAATAAGTGTAAGACATTTGAGAAACAGTTGGGAAAGCTGGGTTCAAATCCTAACTCTGTGTGACCTTAGTCAATTCCATAAGCCTCTCTTATTTAAATTAGTTATCTGTAATAGGAAGGATTATTAGACTACATAACATTTAAGTTTATTTTCAGCTTGAAAAAAATTTGTGACTGCACATTTTGTTTATGATAGTTGCCATTTAATATCTGGAGACAGTTTTAGTTGTCATGACTGGATGTGTATGTGTGTGGGGTGTGGCGTGTGTGTGTGTGTGTGTGTGTGTGTGTGTGTGTGTGTGTGTGTGCGCGCGCTCATGTGTGCTGGCGGTGGGGTGGGTTATACTAGCATGTAGCAGCTTGAGTTCAGGGATCCTGCTAAACAAATTGCAATGCCCCACACAACAAAGAATTATCCAGCCCAAAATGTCAGTAGTCCTGATCTTGATAAATCCTGCTTAGAGAAATAAAGTATTCAATGTTTTTTTTTGCAAAAGGGGAGGTTTTTTTTAACTGGTAAAAGTGATGCAATTTCCAAATACAATCGAATTTAATGCAAACTGATGAATGTCTCTCTGGCAACTAGAAGAGTGATACTTCAAAGTATTTCACTTTGCCATCTTAATTACTGGAAGTGAATTAGCATGCAAGGGAAAAAAATTCACTTACATTTCTGGATATTTTGGAAATCAGCCAAGACTCCAAGACTTCACAGAGAAATTCAGGACCCAATGTGAATGTGAAGGAATCACGTGGCCTCTTATTTACCCCTGAATTCTTTGCCTGAAATTGTTTATCATTGTTGTATTTAGA
Source organism: Aethalodelphis obliquidens (assembly GCF_003676395.1). NCBI lineage: Eukaryota > Metazoa > Chordata > Mammalia > Artiodactyla > Delphinidae > Aethalodelphis > Aethalodelphis obliquidens. The sequence continues at coordinate 2,445,828 of NW_020837955.1, forward strand.
AATAATGCAAGTTAATTACATTAGTCAGAGTCTATTATGACAAAGTTATTGTGACAAAGTTGTAATATCAACATTTTGCAAGCTGCTGTATAAAAAATAATAATTAATTAAATTTAATTTTAAAAATTAAAACATTTTACAGCATTTCCCATATTTTTGCATTATGAATAAAGTAGCATTGCAGAGGTTAAAATTTCAGAATTAAAGGGTAACTAAAAATTTAGTCTTACATGATTTAGGAAGATACAGACTGTAAAAGAAATTCAAAAGACTGAACCCCTTTCTCAACGTTTTTTCAGGTTCAGTGAATAAACAGACATCCTGAGCTAACAAATGAGCGTTTATAATTGTTTTCTAGTCAGAACTTATTATTAGCTCAGCATTGCCCGGATTTCACTCTTCTTTTCCGATATACATAGACGAAACAGAACAAAGCAAGAACTTAAATTTCTGCAAGAAGCAGCAACTTATTTAGGCAAATTGTTTTCCACAATCCTCTATGGTCTAAAGGCAAATTCCATGGGATATATTCCCAATTTTCCCTATAGAAAGTCCACACGTCTAATTATGAAAATGACATGGAGCTGAATTTATCTGGGGTCATATCCTACTTAAGACTCTTTCTTTGACTCATATAATCATTATATTTGGCCCTTTCATAGCCCATCATCAGATGATAAAGCACTGTGTCTTATGAGAGACAACCACCTCAGCAAGCTCATTATCATGTGTAATTTTACTTCAAGGTTAGGAATTTGAAGTAATTTTTCAATGAATGCTATGTCTTCTATATCTTATCTGCTAAGGATTTAATTCTACACTCAGATTTCTTTTGTAGGTGAAGAGAGTGCAATTCTGAGTACTTGTTCGAAAGTTTAGGAAGGGGATTAGTGCTGTCTGTGTTTACACTCTCTGAACTGAGAATTTTCCCTGTTTGGAGAGGGCATATTCACCAGTTGTGCATGTGTCTTCAGAAAGGACTTGAACACATGAGATCATAAAATGTTGTGGCATGAAGAAGATATCTAGCCAGTCAGCCATATCAACAGATGTAACCCTAGAGATTGTTGGGGGTTACGTATGCATCAGTAATAATGGCCTTGCAGATGGAAAGAAGACAAGATTTGGAATCCAAAGACATAATGCGATTTCACTCCATTGACTGCGAAATTGAAGTACAGATTGATAGATTCATTTGGACTTCCCAGCATCCCTTTTATTGGGGAAACTCATCTACATCATTCCATTTGGTTCTGGTGGGTATCAGTCTCAGCCTCTCACCCAGGATGCGGGAGCTGTTATGTGATCTAGGCTTGTCATGTCGTAGTACTCCATGGCATTGCCAACAGTGAGTGTTTCAAGGAATGGAAAATGATTAAGCAAAGTCAGTTGAAGTACTTCAGTTGTATTGATATACTATCACCAGGAGCAAATTCTTTTTAATGGAAGCTTTAAACTAGTAGCCACAACTACTGCTAGTAGCCATCTTCAAGATTTATAAAGCAGCCCAATAGCACAAGCCAGAGCTATTGTCATCACAGAGAGGGCAACAGAAAGAAGGAAAAAACAGGTGACAACATGTGAACCCCTGGATCCAGCTGAACACGATTTCTCAAAGTTCCATGAGCCCAAATATTTTCCTTTTTCCCTTATTTCAAGATGGGTATATATTCCTTGATATTAAAAAAACAATTTTAAAAAGCCTATTAGGCCGCACGTATCTTGGCTACCAGTAACATTCTGTCCTCAGTTGCCATGACTGTCCTCTGATGTACTTTTCTCTATCAGTGCTGACTCTTTGCTATTCTTTGAAAACCCCATTACACTCTTGGCTCATGGTCAGTACACAGGCTGCTGTAGACTGCTCTTCCTCCAGACACCTCCAGATATCTTCACATGCTCTACCTTATCCTTCAGATTTTTGCTCACATTCTGGCTTTTCCACAAGGGCTGTCATAATCAGTGTCAGTCACCTTGCATTCTGCCCCTACCAGCATACCCAATCTTCCTTATCTGTTCTAGGACTTACTACTTTCTAAAATATCATATGATCTACATATGTTTTTATTTATTGACTGTTCTCCTTCTCCATACCACCAACAGCAGATTGAAGACCTATAAAGTGACATTCATCTTTTGTTTTGTTTTGTTTTTTACTGTTCTAACACCAGTGGTGATAATAGTGCTTGGCATATAGCATGATCTCAATAAATATTTGATGAATGAATCAAACAAATCATACACACATAAAACTATATTTGACTTTGGCTAAGTTACATAAATTCTCTGAGCATCAGTACTATGTTTGTAAAACATTGACAATGACATCTACCACCTGCTTTCCTTATATTACAGGTCTATTATGTAGATCTCATGTTACTAAGTTTGTGAAAATAGTTGAAAATCTGAAGAATGCTCTAATGATATGAGACAACTTTTTCAGATACTTTTTATAAGTATATATAAAATTAGAACTACATTTGTTTCTTTAGTTGTGACCCAACTCATTCTATCTTTTTTTTTTTTTTCATGGAATAGTATAAAATGGTTTGGGATAGTTTGTTATGTAGCTATAGGTAACCAAAACATGCTTTGCAGGTACTAAATGATTTAATAATTCTGTTTTTTATCAAAATTTTACTTACCCACACTCTGTCTTCGGGTTGTCAGTGTTTCTTAATGGTTACTTTGGTATGTACAACTGCCATACCTTTATTATATCCCTCAAATGTTTTTACTCTACTGAGGTCTTTTCTCATCCACACGAAAGGAGAAACATTTGTGTAGGATAAAAAGCAATTCTAGAAATTAGAAGTACGACTATATTTTAATTGTGCCACTAGAAGTTTAAGTAATTTAAAATTAACTGAAAAGCATATGTAAGTGTTCTGATTAGCAATATGTCATATACAAAATAATTCTTCATTAGATATCTATTGTAAAGAGGTAGACTAAACTGTGAAATATATATAATAAATACTTTGTTACCAATAATTAGGTGAAAGGGGGAAAAAGCAAGAAGCAATTGAGAACTCTATATGTAATTTGAAATCTGTAAACATCGTTAAACTCAAACTAACATGACCATTTAAATTATTCATACATGATTTCTTTCTTCACAGTTAATAATAACTCCTTTGGATTTTCTAAAATGGTCAGCACTCTAAGATGTTTATCATACTAAAAATTTCAAATCTTAACAACTGTTCCAGACTGAGAAGGCAGACTCTATTATAAAGCAGTTTCTCATCTTAAAAAGAAAGAATGGTGCACTGGAGCACATCCTTTCTCTTTAAGTTCAGGAAATTAAAAAACATTCATTTGAATCTCCCTCTACCATTTGAAATAAAGTTTCAATTGTTCAATCAACTCTGGTTTTTAAGATTTTGAACATTCCAAGCCAATTCTATATTTAAGTTTGCATTATTTCTAAAGAGTACAACTTTTGTTTACATGAAAACTTTTAAAAAAGATATCTAGCTCTAAATATGTTTTTAACATAAAGAGAACAATAACCAAGGGAATGTGAAAAGTAATCTAGTTCTTACAAGAGAAAAAAGAAGCAAGTTAATTAATCCCAAGGTACAGTCACCAGTTATTGATTTGTTCTATTAATAATTACTTTAATTTTGAACATCAAATTATGCTAAGTATATAATTAAACCAATCTAGAGAGAACACTTATTTTCTTTTTTGAGGACTCTTTTAAAAAATTGTTAAAATTGACAGTTTATTCTGATATTACGTATTTTCATTAATTATATATTGATAACATCACAGATATCATGATTTAAGTTTTGGCTAAATAATACATACACTTAAAATATTTTAGCATGATTTACTAATTTCTGTTATAATAATGTCCAAATTTTCTTTGCTGTCTTATTTGCATACGGGTCGTCATATGCCTCTTTTAAAACAGATTGCTATACCTGGCTGGAGGAAAAGTATCTTTTCAAGTACACGTAGCTTATGTGTTATGGTTATGAAGAGCCTAGGGGCAGGACAGGAATAAAGACGCAGATGTAGAGAATGGACTTGAGGACACGGGGAGGGGGAAGAGTAAGTTGGTACGAAGTGAGAGAGTGGCATGGACATATATATACCACCAAGTGTAAAATAGATAGCTAGTGGGAAGCAGCCACATAGCACAGGGAGATCAGCTTGGTGCTTTGTGACCACCTAGAGGGGTGGGATAGGGAGGGTGGGAGGGAGACGCAAGAGGGAGGAGATATGGGGATATATGTATATGTATAGCTGATTCACTTTGTTATAAAGCAGAAACTAACACACCATTGTAAAACAATTATACTCCAATAAAGATGTTTAAAAAAAAAAAAAAAAAAGAGCATACCAGAGCCTGTTTTCTCCAGACCATTGAAATGCCCTTGTTAGTCATCTTTAACCATGTGCTTTGGTTTTCATTCTTCTCTATATCTCCTCACATATTTTTTTCCCCAAACTCTGGCACAGCAGAATTGAAAAAACACCCATGACTGGGGCAAAAGGAAGGAAGATTATAGCCAAAGCCAGAATTATCCTTACAATGCAAGAGATAGCTTTCATGGGTATTAATATATTAATACTTTTATAAAACTTAACTTTGTTCAAACTTTTATGATTTTTCTGAGAGACTCCTCTATTTATGGTCTTATATCCCTAATTGCTTACCTTATATTTAGGAGTGTTCATGATTTCCCCAGCACTGCTTCTCACGTTCTCTTTCAAAAGTATGAAATATTTATTAGTGATGTGTGTGTTTCTGTGTGTGGGTGTGTTTAAGGGGTAAATTTCGGTATACTATTACTATATTTTAAAACAATAATGTCAAAATAATATTTTGCATTTAAGAATATCCTTTAGGTAAACATGCTTTTCTTTTGATTGCTTAATATTAAGATATACTTAATAGTTACATCTAAATAAAACCTAAGAACTTGTCATAATAATTGTATTGAAATAAGACCTAAGGACTTACTTCCTGACGGAAATGCAAGCCAAATGTCCACAAGGCAAAGACGAGAGATTATCACTGTGTCATCCAGATACTGAGGGTACGTGAGGCTTCATAAACCTTCCAAATGTTTTACCAGTGTCTGCTCAAGGCTTCTGTGTGTGATTGCAAAACCTTTATTATTTTATTTAAATATGATATCATGGTGTGAGATAAATGAGTCTAGGACAGTGAAATATTGTTCTTGGGGGCTTTTAAATCCTTAAGGGCTGGAGTAGCAGAAGCAACACATATTCTCTACATGTCATTTTGAAGTGTAAAAATCAGCCTAATTTTGAAGAATACAAGATTTAGAAATTAACAGAAGGAGAGTAATTCATACCTTGCATTGGAATAATACCACACAAGAAAGTTATTAGGGGGAAAATTTGCTATTAATCATGATCTAAAAGCATATATAGTTTCATCTCCCTCTGAACCAGTAGGTTTCATTCATTCATTCACTACTATTAGACAAAAGTCTAGGAAACTCATGATGATAGCACCTTTACAACAGCAGGAAAATTTATGAAGAATCTTGAAAAAAAATGAGGAACCAGTGAAGATAATTTCCCATCATTCTAACAGATGTAGCTATTGGTGATCCAGCCTCTTTTTTCCTTCAGTGATGATCAGGGAAATAGTTTAAATCAGATCATGATTGGCCAAGCTAAGGGTTTTACACATAGGCAAAAGGGAGATACTGAGCATTTTTGAGTGAGTACTGATATGATGAGATCTGAAGAGAAGATACATGAGAGTAATGTATGACAGTAGTGAAGAGGAGAGCTACAGAAGCAGAGAATGACAGAGCAAAGCAGGGAAAAAAGCAGTAAGGAGGACTTTGTGATTAATGAGATTGGTTATGCTGATGACTCTCAAGACAGAAACACCAAAATTTATGATGGGGAACAAAAGCATGCATTTAGGAGTATATGGACACTACTAAGAAGGCGCCCAATCTGCTGGCTTTGGTAACTGAGTAAAATCTACCAGCCAAGGGTAATGTAGGCAGAGAAGCAGATTTGGAGAGAAGACCTGAGGAGTTCAGGTTTAAACAAATTGTGGTCAACATCCCCATGGGACAGTCAGAGACCAGGCCACCAGAGAATTTGAATGTTTTTAGCAAAGGAGAGACATAAGTAGATTAGCATGTTTAATACCATTTGCCAAAGGTGTGAAGAAATGTATTTTGTAAAAGAAAAAAAAAAAGGTCTTGTTTTAGTTTTATGATCATTAGGGGGAGCCCCAGTGCTTTTAATGCTTCTTTAGTTTATATCCAGATCAGAAATCTTGACAGTTTCAGAAAAAAAATAATGTTCTTTTATACACGAAGTTAGCATTTTATAAAACTTGCTGTACATCAGTGACTCATATGTGTCTGCAGGGTTTGTGAAATAGACTCAAAATGTGTCTTTCAAATGGCCAGTTGCACCTACTTTTTATTTTCCAGGGTATATAATGGCAAATAAGTGCCTTGACAACATTAAATATACTACATTTCTCTCAAAATACCATGGGGTTTCTCAAGATATAAATCAAAGAACAACAACAACAAAATATCTCCAGTGTCATCTCTCTATCCCCTCCAAGATGAGGGAGAAGCATCACAGAGTAAAAGAAGAAAATACCTGTCCATTGTCCTCTCAGAATTGTTTAGATCTGAGAGCACCATGAATAGCTTACCAGTCCCTTATTTATCCTGTGATATCCAAGCTATAGCTTTGACATGATTTTCTACTTTTTTGCTCACTAAAATGCTGTAAAAGCATATGCTGTAGTGATGTCAAACTTGAGCCTTTTGCTGTGTATTACCTGTAGGTGAAAGGATCAACTTCCACTTGGATTACTGCCAGTCCCCAGTGGTACAATTGTGTACTGAGGAATGCATGAGCTGCTTCAAAGTCTCCTACACCATTAATGATCCCTTTGATATGCTGGTGATCAAATCTAATGAGTAGGACTAAAGTCTTGGCCATTTGCCGAGCAGTGTGCATGCTAGAAAGAGCCATGAATGAAAAGTCGACATGATGCAGTGAGTCTGGGCACAGTGCAAGGGAACAGCCAAAAAAACTTAGAGGTACATGCAGTGTGTAACAGAGGGCCTACTCAGATCCAAGGTCTGCTTTTGTGATCATCTGTCAGGATATGGTCAGAAAGGAGATTCTTAGTAGAAAGGACATAGTCATGTCCTTTGATTAGTCATTTCAAAGAAGAAAGGCCAGGGAAGAAGTAGATTACTAGGAGGTTGGCAACTTTACAAACTCTGTTAGACTCAAGAAGTACAGCCAGATTATGACTGTTGTTCCTATAATGGAAGCCAGTTACCTTCAGCTGGGTCTTAGAGATATTTTTGCTTGAAAGTGGATGTATTTATTTGCTTAGGGCTGCTGTAACAAAATATCCCAACGTGGGTGACTTAAACAACGTATTTATTTTCTCACAGTCCTAGAGCCTGGAAGTATAAGATCAAGGTGTCGCAGTTTAGGGTCTCCTGAGTGGGATATGTCCTTGTCTTGCAGATGGTTGCCTTTTTGCTGTATTTTCACATACATTTTCTCTATGCACATATATCCCTGATGTCTCTCAAGTGTGTCCAAATTTCCTCTTCCTATAAGGACACCAGTCACATTGGACTAGAGCCCACTTATATGTCCTCATTTAATCTTAATTACCTCTTAAAGTCCCTGTCTCCAAATAAAGTCATATTCTAAGGTGGTGGGGGTTATAGCTTCAACACAAGAATTTTAGGAGCACACAGTTCAATCCATACCAATAAACAAGGCTGGCCAGGACACAGCATAGTAAAGGAAAGCTTAACTTCTTTCCAGATATGGAAGTAAATGGTGGCAAAAGCTTAATGGTCCAAAAATATTAATGCTCTTAGAAGGTTGTTATTTTTATTGTGATTATTAAAATATATTTCTCATTAGCACTATTTACTTATTTATTTTGAAAATAGTATTATAGGAAGCATAAGAAATAAGGTCATCTTACATCCCCTTGAAAGACTATTTTTAATTTTGTTTTTAGCAAACTCGATTTTTCTTCTTGTGTAAATATGATTTCAACATAAAGACATTGAAAAATAGAGAATCTAGAGAACACGGGTATTGATGAACTTGGGACAAATAAATTGAGCATGTTTATATCATTATAAAACAAAATTTAAACAAAACTATTTTAAATTTTCAATTGTTGACAGTATGGTTTGTGTATTCTTTAATAAATAGTGACTGTTTAAAAAGAAACTTAATACACTTTCAAGGATCATATAATTCATTAAGCATTATGCCAATCAATTCTATGGATTTTATTTATTTATTTGTAAATGCCTTTCTATATTTGCTATTGGATCAGAAACCAGTATAGGACATTGGGCTGTAAATTAGGAACATTGAATTTACTTGTACCTACCTGGCTGACTTCATGCAAGTTATTTAACCTCTTTAATTTTGAATTTCACTAGCCAAAGAGCTTTAACTGTGTAAAAAAGCTTTGAAAACACACAGTGCTTCACAAATATATTATTAGTATTATAATCGTTATTCAGTTTTTTATAAGAACAAGTTCCATTTACCTTATTGCACTTTTCTTATCATTAGTTCAAAATTATTTTTTCATACTCAAGCTATATATTGGCATTGTCAATATTAAGCTCAATTTTGGGGGTTGGTCTGATTGAAGGAATAAGTACTGTTGAGAAACTGTCATAGGATTTAGTTCTCAGTATTCTCTGATGCCAAGGTTCATCTGAAAATTGCAGTTCATGAAATCTCAAGTACAAATAGGATCCTTAAATACTAATGGCTTCTAAAATGTATTCTGAGTATTTGGGGAAAAAGGCTAAAATTCTGGAGTTATATTGAGGCAGATTCCTTATGAACAAGATCTAATTACATAGCAACCTTATGTTTTATTGAGACCTAGGTAATCACATACTAACATTAATTCTTTATATAATTCCTTTCTACTTTATTATATGTGCCAGCCTTCCCTAGATTCCTACCAGATAACTGAAGCACCAATCCCCAAGTCAGAGAACTCATGCTATCTCCCTTAGGTCACTTTTGTTCTCTTCTCTTATTAGCTTTGTACACAGGTGGTTGTGTGAGCAAATTTATCAGCATAGTCTCTGACACGTTGAATGCACAGAGCAAATGTAAGTTATCTCCATTCTGTTAATAAGGCAATGCATTCCAGTTATACAAGTTTCTTGTCCAGTTTCTGATAGAACTTTCTTCCATTGCTGTTATAAATTTTAATATCATTGTTAGCTGCAGGGATTGTGAGTATGTGACAGACATATGAGCCTTAACAAGACTCTTTATATTTGTAAAAGTGTAAGGGAAATCTTCCCTACAGTTTCCTTTTTTTGTTTTTTTTAAAATTTATTTTAGATGTTTATTAAGTGCCTACTATGTACCAGGGATTATGCCAGCCCATGGCTGTACCATGTTAAAAAAGAAGGAACAGCCTCTGCTCTCATAGAGTTTATAGTCTAGAGGGAGTAACAGACAATAACCCAGCAAATATCAAACTGGTGAAACACATTTGATATGTGTTAGAGAAAGACTAAACAGGATGCTGTCTCACATATAACAGTGTAGTCAACTGCAAAAATGGCCACAATTCCCCATCCTTTCTGTTTCCACACCCTTGTAATGTGACACAGTAGCTTCTACCATCAAACGCTGGGGTCTATTTCCTCTCCCCTTGATTCTGAGGTGCCTGGTGACTTGATTTGACCAGTGGACTGTGGTAGATAGGACAGTGTGCCTGCTCTGAGCATGGGCCTTAAGAAGCCTAGTATGCTTCTGAGCGCTTTCTCTCTCTCTCTTACACACACACACACACACACACACACACACACACACACACACTTGCATAGTAACCTGCCTTTTCATCATGTGAACAAGTTGGCCTAGGCTTCTAGAATGTAAGAAACCACATGGATCAGAGGCCAGTCTTCCTAGCTCCTAATGACACACACTTGAATGGGCTGAATGAATGATCTGACCAAGACCAGAAGAACTTGCCTAGCTGAGTCCAGCCAAAATTCTTTACTGAAAGAATCATGAACTACAAACAGTTATTGTTTTAAGATATCATTGGAGGAGTTATGATGAAGTAAATCTAACTGATCCAGTTAAATAGAGGATACCTCAAGAAAGACCTTAGAAGATGAGACTAGCTCAGATCTAGAGGATGAGAAAGTCAGTCATGTGAAGAGTGGTTGAAAGAGCACTCCAGGCAGAGGGAACTGCATGTGCTGAAGCCTTTTGGCTGAATTAAGTTGGTGTCGTATATGAACTCATGGTAGGACCACATGGATGAAATATATTGAACAAAGAGAAGAACAGGATAAGACAAAATTGGAAATGTAAACAAGAGCCTTATTATATGCTAGGCCTTGTAGGTTATGAGCAGAAGTTGGCTTTTATCCCTAGGTTCAGGGGGAACTATTGAATGCTTTTAAGTAAGGAGGTAATACAATTTAATTTATATTTTAGAAAAATTAGTGTGGCAAAGACCAGATGGGAGACTGTTACAGTAGTTTGGGAGAGATATGGTAGTAATTTATAATTACGTCCCAATTTCTTCCCCTTAGTAGACATGGGGGTTATCTGGGGTATCCTCAAATCATTTTGGGGGGTGCTAAACTCTGGGTCTGCCTACTTCTAGAGCTGTCCCTAAATAAATCCATGATGTTTTGCATATTCTCCTATGCCTGCATCTATCTCCGTTAACAAGGATGTTGATGAGGACTGCAGAAGTCCTTTGTAAACACAAACTTGTACTTTTAGTTATATGAATAGTCATGTTTTTAAATAGCAAGAGAATGCTTTTCCTGACTTTCTGTTTTCTACTTTAAACACTTTTCCCCGTGACATTTGCTTTATTCTTTCATGGATCTGATTTGCAATTTCAACCTAACATTATCAATATTTTACTCAAAATTTTCCATTCACTTACTTTTTTTCTGTAAATGTTCATTCAAAGAAAGAAAAACACTTGAGATACTAATGAAATTCTTTTTCAATTTTCTTTAAAAATTCCTGTTGTTTTCTATTCAATCTGAATTAACATGTTCTTTTATACATTGTTTCTTGACTCACATGCGTTATATCTTACTCTTCATTTGCCCAGTATTTCAACAAGACCCATGACTATATATATATATATATGCAATCTTCAATCTTGCCAAATATGGATCTGAAAATTGTTCCATTTCTTGTTCTTTTGAGCTCTATCTCCTGTTCACTTGGAGTTTAAAGAGATGATAATGATAATAACAAAGATAATGGCACATTAATTCCTTTCATTGAGTTTGCTTTTTAGTGCACTTAGCTAGATATTTTGTGCTTAAAAGAGATACCATTTTCCTTTGAGGTTAAGTTAATTGAGACACAGATTAATGATTACCTGTAGTGACATTATTAGTCAAAGCAAGATTCAAAGTCTCTTTCGTTCAATCATAGGCTGTTTCTGTTGAACCAAAAAGATTTCCCTGGGGGTGACAAGGTTATCTGAATAACTATCTGATAAATGTTTCTCACATTTGTGAATTACATCTGCTTTAATGGGAACCTTGAAAGTAATCAAAAAAAAAAGACAAAAATACATAGGTCCTATAAGAGAGCACCTAAAGAAACGACAAGAGAATAGTGAATATTTTTCTCAGTGTTTTAAAAAAAATCCTCTATTTTTTTTTTTCCAATTAACAGTGGGCTCAGAAGAAAGCTAGAAACTTAAGTGAGGTGTGAAAGCGATTTTTATTCTCTGTTTCTCAAAGCACATAGAAATAACAGGTAAAATATCATTCATCTGTTTTTAAAATAATTTGTTTTCATTTTTAAATCAATCAGTAAACTCAGAACAGTGAACTAAGATTCATGAGACATGCAGAGATTATTGGGGCAAAACAGGGGCTAGAAGTAAAGGGGATTGTAATACATGAGGAAAAAGCATTTCTCTATATCACAGTCTCTAACCTTGAAACAACTACTAACATGCTTTATAAAATTTCTAATTAAAATCTCTTGGGCTTCCTTAAATTTAATTCCCTTGTACTTAATTAAGAGCTTTCAAAACCTCAGAGAAAAATATTTGACACTAAATTGTGTCTGTAGTTTAGGGAAATAGGACTACCCATTTCCTTTCAGTTTTACTTAAATGTGTGATTTAAATAGATCTGTTTAATTCAGTGACGGAAATTACCCAACCAAAAGAGTTTCCTCATATGTTCTAACTTAGTGCAAAAATATTTCCCCGAAGCCTGTCTTTGCAACTCACCCATGTATTTGCTATTTGTATACAGCGCAACCTTGTGAGAGCTTTTCTATTATTAAATGAGCATCACACAAAATGTAATAACTGGTCTCCCTAACTAGACTATAATCTCCTTGAAGAAAATGATTAGGGCTAGTATTTGTATCCTCCATAGTCGTTAGTCAAGTCTTAGTATGAAGCATTAATAAGTTCATTATTCATTATATGGAAGGCTAACGATTTAAAAAAGTCAAACCGTGTTTGTTATTCTTGAAAGATCAAAACTACAAAGAGTAATATCAGGAAGTAATTCTTTACAATATTGTATTTATTATTTTTGTCAATCTTATTTAGATAGGAAATGAAAGAAAACTACAAAAAGTGAAATTTCTTAGTTTTTGATATACTTTCTTTTGACACAAAGTTAATTAATTTCATAGAGAAATAGCTGTATTGTACTTATACTTGTTAAAGAGTATTTTTGTTCCCTTAATATATACAAAGTGCTGGTAAATGAAATAGGAAATTGGCCTTCATGAATCCCTTCTGTTTGTGTGTGTTTGGGAGTGGGGGAAGAAAATAATTATTTAAAGAAATATATATATAAATACGTCCTTATGAAACAAATGTAAATATCTATTTATATATGTATATACTTATACACATACATGCATATGATTAAACATTATGATAAGTGCTGTAATTCAGTAGAGTTCTATCCTAGATACGAACAAGAAATAGCCAACTTTACATAGGGTCATCAGAGAAAGATGCTGTTTAAATTGTACCTGGATGCTACTGACATGATTTATGCAAGTGCATGCCATGATTAGAGCTGTGTATTTCACAGTTCATTCTGCTTTCTGTAGAGACATTAGGTTGGTCTGAAGCAAAATTAGAAACTGTAACTGTATTTTTAGAAGCCATCATAATGAGCCATTGACAAAGCCATCATAACAAAAATATGGAGATAGAAGAAGATGGATTTGTAGTATTTTTAGAGTATTTTGGAGACCCCAGAGATTCCGATAACCACCAAATGATTTTTCTCTCTGACTTCTCAGTACATTTGAAATTCTTTTAATATTAGTCTGTGAAAAAATAAGATAAATGTAATAAATAAAATTAACTAAATTGTAGCATTGGTTAAAAACAAAACATGTAATGGATTGATTTATACATGCCAGGAAAACTTAGTAAAATTTGTAATGAAGAGCCAATAATTTAGATAGCTGGACCTCACAAAGTCACATAATACTGACACTGAATCCTAATGCCAATAAGTAGATAAAACAGCTATTTCAATTCAAACTCCAACCTCAAACTTCTTTTCTTTCCTCTCATCTATCAATCTGCTGCATCTTTGTATTTGTAATAATTATATCAGAAACATTTTTCTATTTCTGATTATCTGATAGACACTATACAGAATAATACTGCATTATCTCAAGAGAACAATAGTTCATGCTGGCCTGTTGAACCTGAAATGCTCTTAAAAAGAACAAAAAGAAATGAGAGCATAGATGATATTTTCACCCCAAACACCAAGTCAGTTGTATCTTTATCCTACAGTGGGCAACAGAATAAAGATAACAGCTAGATCACACAGTTATTTTGGAAAAGAGGCATTAACTGTGCCATCTCAGATAGCTGGAGTGTTTTTGTCTCTCAAACATAGGTGCCAAACCAAATACAGGTAACCACTTTTTTATTATGTCATACGACTGATAACAGAATAAGTGTCTACTTATGTTTCTATTTAAAAACCATGGTAACTCAAGGAGAAAAACCTAAGACTCTACAGTTGTGAGAAAAATGATTTATTCTCTATCCAAATCCCAATTCCAATGGAGATTTTCTTTTCTGTATCTCTTGTAACATGAATAAATGGGCCGAGGGATTGTACCTGAATGTCTCTTCTGAGACCAGTGACCGATTTTAAATATGATTGCATTAACTCTAAGAACGTAATATGTGAAATTACAACCTGAAGAAAAATTTAATGTTTATCTGAAAAAGGTACCTTTCAAGCTCTCATTCTAGCAATGATATTGCATATTGTTGCCTGAGTGGACCCACAGAACTTCTCTAGTATTCTTTTCCTCCTTCAAAAAAATCTAAGGGCCAACTTGCAACATAGATTTTTTGTTTTTTTAAGTGAGACCTTAGGCATAATGGGAACAAAATTATCTATCAATACAATGGTGAACTAATCTCCTTATTGCAAAATCATCAGTCGCGCTGGGCTGCATTTATTATCTGATATTAAGATTATCAGAGATATGAATAGTTGATAACTCATTTGGCTTGCAGAGCCCTCTGGTCGTAAAATATAAAAGGTAAGTAAAAAGTTTTAAAACTCAATTGAAAAGGGCAGACAGCCTACAGATGATTTTGATTCTCAGTAATGTTTATAACATTTATCATGCACTAAAGAGTTCAGTGGTAGTATTCTATTACTGTTGAAACAGCTTGGCGCATATAATATATACTTACAACGTTAAGCAGCCTGTCATGGAGGCATTTAGACAATAAAATATTCTTGATTAATGATGCACTATCCCTTCTTGCTCTACCTTTCACTATAAAATATTCATAATATGTCTTGAAGCATATACAAGTTCACTTTATAAAATACAGATATGTCTACCTGCTAAATGGTATTTAAAGCCTTTGGTTAGACTTTTGTGATGATTTCAGCTATCCAAATGCATATTTATGCTTCCAAGAAAGATGATTCATTGCATTTTATTTTTTTTAATTAAAACTCTGGGGATTCCCTGGTGGCACAGTGGTTGAGAGTCCGCCTGCCGATGCAGGGAACACGGGTTCGTGCCCCGGTCCGGGAAGATCCCACATGCCGTGGAGCGGCTAGGCCCGTGAGCCATGGCCGCTGAGCCTGCGCGTCCGGAGCCTGTGCTCTGCAACGGGAGAGGCCACAACGGTGAGAGGCCCGCGTACCGCAAAAAACCAAACCAAAACAAAAAAAACCTCTACCTCAGAATTGCATTATAAATTATCTCTTAAGGCAAAATACAATATATCCTATGGTAGGAGTTTTCATGATAAAGCCTTTAGTTTCTCTTCATTTCAAATATGTGATAAGGTCTCTCTAGAACACAAAGACTTGCCAAGAATTATGCCTACTGAACTGACTACTAATAATTGGTTCATCCATAAGGATGGCATCTTTGATGGTCTATTGCAGAAGTCCATGGAGAGCCTCTCTAGAATCTTTTCACATAATATGAGGTTAATGGTTTTGATAAAATGAGAGAGGCAAACTGTGAATAAAACTCTCTCTCGTCAGTTTCAGATTTATGGTAACTTTTATACAGACCTAGAAGAGGCCAAACTATTAGTGTTGACACTAATTGATAAGGGATATAAAAACAGAACAGAACATTTTATCTTCCTTCCCACAATAGGTGGTTCTCTGTGGAACAGATTCCACAGTCCTTTATACATGAATGTCTTCCAGGTCTCTTAAGTGCATCCGTACAGTGGAATGGACAAAAAAAGACTACTGTGATTTGCTGAGATGGACAATTAGAGCCAAGTAGTCAATTTACTTATCTCTGATTTAATAAACTCCATTTCTGATTATTTGACGTCTTTTTTTAAAATTTAATTTATTTTTTATACAGCAGGTTCTTATTAGTCATCCATTTTATACACATCAGTGTATACATGTCAATCCCAATCTCCCATTAATCCCACCACCACCACCACCATCCCCGCTGCTTTACCCCCTTGGTGTCCATACGTTTGTTCTCTACATCTGGGTCTCAATTTCTGCCCTGTAAACCGGTTCATCTGTACCATTTTTCTAGTTTCCACATATATGCGTTAATATACGATATTTGTTTTTCTCTTTCTGATTTACTTCACTCTGTATGACAGTCTCTAGATCCATCCACGTCTTTACAAATGACCCGGTTTCGTTCCTTTTTATGATTGAGTAATATTCCATTGTATACACGTACCACATCTTCTTTAGGCATTCATCTGTCAATGGGCATTTAGGTTGTTTCCATGACCTGGTTATTGTAAATAGTGCTGCAATGAATATTGGGGTGCATGTGTCTTTTTGAATTATAGTTTTCTCTGGGTATATGCCCAGTACTGGGGTTGCTGGGTCATATGGTAATTCTATTTTTAGTTTTTTAAGGAACATCCATACTGTTCTCCATAGTGACTGTATCAATTTACATTCCCACCAGCAGTGCAAGAGGGTTCCCTTTTCTCCACACCCTCTCCAGCATTTGTTGTTTCTAGATTCTTTGATGATGGTCATTCTGACTGGTGTGAGGTGATACGTCATTGTAGTTTTGTTTTTTTTTTTTGCCATACGCGGGCCTCTCACTGTTGTGGCCTCTCCCGTTGTGGAGCACAGGCTACGGATGCACAGGCTCAGCGGCACAGCTGCTCCACGGCATGTGGGATCTTCCCGGACCGGGGCACGAACCCGTGTCCCCTTTATCAGCAGGCGGACTCTCAACCACTGTGCCACCAGGGAAGCCCACCTCATTGTAGTTTTGATTTGCATTTTTCTCATAATTAGTGATGAGCAGCTTTTCATGTGCTTCTTGGCCATCTGTATGTCTTCTTTGGAGAAATGTCTATTTAGGTCTTCTGCCCATTTTTGGATTGGGTTGTTTGTTTTTTCAATATTGAGCTGCATGAGCTGTTTATATATTTTGGAGATTAAGCCTTTGTTGATTCAAATGCAAATATTTTCTCCCATTTTGAGGGTTGTCGTTTCATCTTGTTTATGATTTCCTTTGCTGTGCAAAAGCTTTTACGTTTCATTACGTCCCATTTGTTTATTTTTGTTTTTATTTCCATTACTCTAGGAGGTGGATCAAAAAAATATCTTGCTGTGATTTATGTCAAAGAGTGTTCTTCCAATGTTTTCCTCTAAGAGTTTTATAGTGTTCGGTCTTACATTTAGGTCTCGAATCCATTTTGAGTTTATTTTTGTGTATGGTGTTAGGGAGTGTTCTAATTTCATTCTTTTACATGTAGCTGTCCAGTTTTCCCAGCACCACTTATTGAAGAGGCTGTCTTTTCTCCATTGTATATCTTTGCCCCCTTTGTCATAGATGAGTTGACCATAGGTGCATGGGTTTATCTCTGGGCTTTCTATCTTGTTCCATTGATCTATATTTCTTTTTTTTTTTTTTGCCAGTACCATATTGTCTTGATAACTGGAGCTTTGTGGTATAGTTTGAAGTCAGGGAGTCTGATTCCTCCAACTCCATTTTTTTCCCTCAAGACTGCTTTGACTAATCGGGGTATTTTGGGTCTCCATACAAATTTTAAGATTTTTTTGTTCTAGTTCTGTAAAAACTGCCTTTGGTAATTTGATATGGAATGCATTGAATCTGTAGATCACTTTGGGTAGTATAGTTATTTTCACAGTATTGATTCTTCCAATCCAAGGACATGGTATATCTCTCCATCTGGTGGTATCATATTTAATTTCTTTCATCCGTGTCTTATAGTTTTCTGCATACAGGTCTTTTGTCTCCCTAGGTAGGTTTATTCCTAGGTATTTTATTATTTTTGTTGCAATGGTAAATGGGAGTGTTTCCTGCATTTCTCTTTCAGATTGTTCATCATTAGTGTATAGGAATGCCAGAGATTTCTGTGCATTAATTTTGTATTCAGAAACTTTACCAAATTCATTGATTAGTTCTAGTAGTTTTCTGGTGGCATCTTTAGGATTCTCTCTATATAGTATCATGTCATCTGCAAACAGTGACAGTTTTACTTCTTCTTTTCCAATTTGTATTCCTTTTATTTCCTTTTCTTCTCTGATTGCCATGGCTACGACTTCCAAAACTATGTTGAATAATAGTGGTGAGAGTGGACATCCTTGTCTTGTTCCTGATCTTAGAGGAAATGGTTTCAGTTTTTCACCATTGAGAATGATGTTTGCTGTCAGTTTGTCATATATGGCCTTTATTATGTTGACGTAGGTTCCCTCTGTGCCCACTTTCTGGAGAGTTTTTATCATAAATGGTGTTGAATTTTGTCAAAAGCTTTTTCTGCATCTATTGAGATGATCATATGGTTTTTATTCTTCAGTCTGTTAATATGGTGTATCACATTGATTGATTTGCATATATTGAAGAATCCTTGCGTCCCTGGGATAAATCCCACTTGGTCATGGTGTATGATCCTTTTAATGTGTTGTTGAGTTCTGTTTGCTAGTATTTTGTTGAGGATTTTTGCATCTATATTCATCAGTGATATTGGTCTTTAATTTTTTTGTGTGTGTGATATCTTTTCCTGGTTTTGGTATCAGGGTGATGGTGGCCTCACAGAATGAGTTTGGGGGTGTTCCTTCCTCTGCAATTTTTTGGAAGAGTTTGAGAAAGATGGGTGTTAGCTCTTCTCTAAATGTTTGATAGAATTCACCTGTGAAGCCATCCGGTCCTGGATTTTTGTTTGTTGAAAGAGTTTTAATCAGAGTTTCAATTTCATTACTTGTGATAGGTCTGTTAATATTTTCTATTTCTTCCTGGTTCAGTCTTGGAAGGTTATACCTTTCTAAGAATTTGTCCATTTCTTCCAAGTTGTCCATCTTATTGGCATAGAGTTGCTTGTAGTAGTCTCTTAGGATGCTTTGTATTTCTGTGGTGTCTGTTGTGACTTCTCCTTTTTCATTTCTAATTTTATTGATTTGAGTCCTCTCCCTTTTTTTTTGATGACTCTGGCTAACGGTTTATCAATTTTGTTTATCTTCTGAAAGAACCAGCTTGTAGTTTTATTGATCTTTGCTATTGTTTTCTTTGTTTCTATTCCATTTATTTCTGCTCTTACCTTTATGATGTCTTTCCTCCTACTAACTTTGGGTGTTGTTTGTTCTTCGTTCTCTAGTTCCTTTAGGTGTAAGGTTAGGTTGTTTACTTGAGATGTTTCTTGTTTCTAGAAGTAGGCTTGTATTGCTATAAACTTCCCTCTTAGAACTGCTTTTGCTGCATCCCATAGGTTTTGGATCATCGTGTTTTCATTGTCATTTGTCTCTAGGTATTTTCTGATTTCCTCTTTGATTTCTTCAGTGATGTCTTGGTTATTTAGTAATGTATTGTTCAGCCTCCATGTGTTTGTATTTTTTACGTTTTTTTCCCCTGTAATTGATTTCTAATCTCATAGCATTGTGGTCAGAAAAGATGCTTGATATGGTTTCAATTTTCTTAAATTTACTGAGGCTTGATTTGTGACTCAAGGTGTGATCTATTGTGGAGAATGTTCTGTGCGCACTTGAGAAGAAAGTGTAATCTGCTCTTTTGGATGGAATGTCCTATAAATATCAATTAAATCTATCTGGTCTGTGGTGTCATTTAAAGCTTGTGTTTCCTTATTAATTTTCTGTTTGGATGATCTGTCCCTTAGTGTGAGTGAGGTGTTAAAATCCCCTATTATTATTGTGTTATTCTCAGTTTCCTCTTTTATAGCTGTTAGCAGTTGCCTTATATATTGAGGTGCTCCTATGTTGGGAGCAAATATATTTATAATTGTTATATCTTCTTGGATTAATCCCTTGATCATTATGTAGTGTCCTTCCTTGTCTCTTGTAACTTTCTTTATTTTAAAGTCTATTTTATCTGATATGAGTATTGCTACTCCAGCTTTCTTTTGATTTCCATTTGCATGGAATATCTTTTTCCATCCCCTCACTTTCAGTCTGTATGTGTCCCTAGGTCTGAAGTGGGTCTCTTGTAGACAGCATATATATGGGTCTTGCTCCGGTATCCATTCAGCAAGCCTGTGTCTTTTGGTTGGAGCATTTAATCCATTCATGTTTAAGGTAATTATCGATATGTATGTTCCTTTTACCATTTTCTTAACTGTTTTGGGTTTGTTTTTGTAGGTCCTTTTCTTCTCTTGTGTTTCCCACTTAAAGAAGTTCCTTTAACATTTGTTGTAGAGCTGGTTTGATGGTGCTGAATTCTCTTACCTTTTGCTTGTCTGTAAAGCTTTTGATTTCTCTATTGAATCTGAATGAGATCCTTGCTGGGTAGAGTAAGCTTGGTTGTAAGTTTTTCCCTTTCATCACTTTAAATATGTCATGCCACTCCCTTCTGGTTTCTAGACTTTCTGCTGAGAAATCAGCTGTTAACCTTATGGGAGTTCCCTTGTATATTATTTGTCGTTTTTCCCTTGCTGCTTCCAATAATTTTACTTTGTCTTTAATTTTTGCCAGTTTGATTACTATGTGTCTCGGCGTGTTTCTCCTTGGGTTTATCCTGTATGTCACTCTCTGCACTTCCTGGACTTGGGTGGCTATTTCCTCTCCCATGTTAGGGAAGTTTTTGACTCTAATCTTTTCAAGTATTCTCTCCGGTCCTTTTTCCTCTCTCTTCTCCATCTGGGACCCTTATAATGTGAATGTTGTTACGTTTAGTGTTGTCCCAGAGTTCTCTTAGGCTGTCTTCATTTCTTTTCATTCTTTTTTCTTTATTCTGTTCCTCAGCAGTGAATTCCACCATTCTGTCTTCCAGGTCACTTATCCGTTCTTCTGCCTCAGTTATTCTGCTATTGATTCCTTCTAGTGTAGTTTTCATTTCAGTTATTGTATTGTTCATCTCTGTTTGTTTGTTCTTTAATTTTTCTAGATCTTTGTTAAACATTTCTTGCATCTTCTCAGTCTTTGCCTCCATTCTTTTTCTGACGTCCTGGATCATCTTCACTATCATTATTCTGAATCTTTTTCTGTACAGTTGCCTATCTCCACTTCACTTAGTTGTTTTTCTGGGGTTTTATCTTGTTCCTTCATCTGGTACATAGCCCTCTGCCTTTTCATCTTGTCTGTCTTTCTGTGAATGTGGTTTTTGTTCCACAGGCTGCAGGATTGTAATTCTTCTTGCTTCTGCCTTCTGCCCTCTGGTGGATGAGGCTATCTAAGAGGCTTGAGCAAGTTTCCTGATGGGAGAGACTGGTGGTGGGTAGAGCTGGCTGTTGCTGTGGTGGGCAGAGCTCAGTAAAACTTTAATCCACTGGTCTACTGATGGGTGGGGCTGAGTTCTCTCCCTGTTGGTTGTTTGGCCTGAGGCCACCCAACACTGGAGCCTACCTGGGCTCTTTGGTGGGGCTAGTGGTGGACTCTGGGAGGGCTCACACCAAGGAGTACATCCCAGAATTTCTGTTGCCAGTGTCCTCGTCCTCACGCTGAGACACAGCCACCCCACACCTCTGCAGGAGACCCTCCAACACTAGCACATAGGTCTGGTTCAGTCTCCTATGGGGTCACTGCTCCTTCCCCTGGGTCCTGATGTGCACATTACTTTTGTGTGCCCTCCAAGGGTGGAGTCTCTATTTCCCCCAGTCCTGTCAAAGTCCTGCAATCAAATCCCACTAGCCTTCAAAGTCTGATTCTCTAGGAATTCCTCCTCCTGTTGCTGGACCCAGGTTGGGAAATGTGACGTGGGGCTTAGAACCTTCCCTCCAGTGGGTGGACTTCTGTGATATAAGTGTTCTCCATTCTGTGAATCACCCACGCAGCAGTTATGGGATTTGATTTTATTGTGATTGCACCCCTCCTGCCATCTCATTGTGGCTTCTCCTTTGTCTTTGGATGTGGGTTATCTTTTTTGGTGAGTTCCAGTGTCTTCCTGTTGATGATTGTTCAGCATTTAGTTGTGATTCCAGTGCTCTTGCAAGTGGGAGTGAGAGCATATCCCTCTACTCCGCCATCTTGAACTAACATCCATTAGTTGCATTTTTTTTCTACTAATGTACTGCAGAGTTCACCATGAGATGAAATTTTAACAGTTATATTGTTACCTGTGCCAGAGATTATCCATGCTCCACCTACTGCTAACAGGGGTTCTTTAGCCTCAGTCAGCCAACAGGTGATCCAGCTCAGAGTCAAAAATCACATTTTAGCATCTGTTTTCATTGACTACTGCTGTTACAAACTCATAGGGTTGGTTTACTTGGGAAGTAAACTCAGAGATGGAGATTTGCATAGAGGAAATTCCCTTTAAAGTGTTCTCACAGGAAAATCATGTGTAAATCACAGGATTTACATACACCTGTGAAGAAAGGGAAGCAAGCAAGACTGGGAAGAGGGGGAAGTTGGCTGAAACTTCAACAGTTGCCTCAGCCAACTCAATGGGGTAATATGAAGCTATAAAGGCCCTTTATAGTCTCATGTTGGGGGATGAACTGGGCTTTCATACCCCTGTGTTGCCCAGCAGTCACTATAATTAAAAACAGCAGTTTATTAGGGAAGTGGACAAAATTTTCATACCATAATCTTTTTATCTTCTTTTTAGATGAACACACTTATCTCTAAATTTTCTAACATCTAAGACTGTATGTAAAATGCAGTACTAACTTAAGGGAAAAGACATTGTTGTAAATATTCACTAAAAATAAACATGTCCACGTATACAGCCAAAATTTCTACAGATCATATATCTAGAAGACAATATTTCAATGCTTTGCTAGTCTTTAAAACAACCCAGATTGCATTTAAGACTTTTCTCCATAAAAATACAGAAATTAATACATTAATTATAAATTATAACTATATAATTATAAATTAATAAAATCACATGGTAGGAATATGAAGAGTTATAGTTGTCAGGAAAAGCTCATTAACCACAATTTGTTATTTATTTGGAGTTTTTATGAGAGAAAGTATAACTCAAAAGGAGCATAGTTGAAAAAATAAAAGGTATATTTATAGTGTCTTATATTTGCAATGAATATGGATAGTGCTATATTATAAATTTTAGAAATTTGTCTTAAATTCCAACCTTTCCTATAGATAATTTTATAAAAATATTATAAAGTTGCTCTAAAAGCTACTGATCTGCTTTAATTTATAATAACAAATATATTTTGCTCAAAATAGAAGAAATTGAATTACATACACAAGCCTATTCCATGATACCAAAATATACTTCTAGATATAAATTTAAGACAAAGTGTTATCAGTTCTTTTATTTTTAATAACTGCTGATTATATGTTAAATATTTTGGGGGTCATGGTTAAGTGAGGATGATTAAAATTTTATAAAAATTAGAATTTGATTTCAAGACTAATCACATTAAATCAAATAAAATAGAACACTTTCTGAAGTAAAATTGATACCTGTTTATACCTGTGAGGCTGTGGGAGATTTCAGCTCTTTAAAAACAGTAAATTATAGTCACTACTAATGAACTATTTCAGATTAGTTTGTATAAAATCAGGGTACAGGTAGTTTGTATAAAATCAGGGTACAGGGTACTCTGGTTATGATTTGATCATGGCAGTAACTGTCAAAATACCTTGAGTTCAACATTTCTATTAACACTGACTTCACATCTGCCCTGATATGCCTTGACTGCAACAACTAAAAAATTTTCATTCTTGCAAGGCACCGTCACATAACTTGGCCTTCACCTGCCAAAAAATACATCACTTACAATTTTTTAAATTATTCTGTATTATTTAAAATAGTTTCTTACTCTGCCACAATATATTTTGTCAAATCAATATCTCACGTTATTTAAAAATTAAAGGGACAAATACCTTTTCTTAAATAATGTTCTTCAGTCATATAGGAATTGTCACTGTATAAGAGAAAAATTCAATTTAACCACACAAATGTAAAACTATTTTAATTTTGACATTACATCATGTCAACCTAAAGGTATCAGACATGGTGGCCTTTACCAACACATTAAGTGTTAAATGTTATCTCTTTAGGGAACTCACTTTGCTTCAAACCAAGCACTGATGCCCCATTCTAGAATATCTTAAATGGAGGTTATCAATTTGATCCAAAATATACTCATATTTATTTTTGTTAAGATAGTTATCAATTTGAAATTCAAATTTAATATTTGTATTAGAATTTGAGGAACCCTGAAACAATCTGTTTTTTCCCAGATAACATCAATTTTGGAAGTGTTACACGAAGTACAAGATAGAAATAATACCACTAGAGAAGTGACATTTGGAAGGATGTCTTTTATCCCACTTCAGAAAAGATAGTCACAAAGATGATTTCTCGACTCTTTAAAGGTCATTGTAAATCACAGCAAAGAAGGCTGTATATTTACCCTAAGCATGAAAAAAAGAGAAGAGCCAGTTCCAAGAGCCTGAAGGGAACATCAAAAACTCCCAAGAGCACCATGGAGGAAACAAGTGGCCAGGTTGTCTTATACTGAGAAAAGTGTAAAAATATTTAACTTTTAAAAAGGTGTACCCATCCCTTATTTTCAGAATGATTTTGAAGAAGCCTAAAGGCAGTAAGTGTAAAACCTTTGAGAGGCGAAAATTATAACCACTACCACCACAACCAAAGGAATAAGTGCAGTTATCCAGCATAAATAGGATGAGTTGTTTTCATACAGTGGAAGTTTTGCAGTTTTGTTCTCATCAACAGAATTATTCATAAATCTGTTCAATACAAATTCCATGTTCTTTCCCTGGTTGTAGTTGGTAACAGAAATGGTAGTAGTAATAGATCCTTTTAGCATACACTACTGACCAGGAAATCATTAGTCTTCTACAGGATTCATAAATGTTGGTGATATTATCTATATTTTGGAGATAAAGAAGTTTGTGCTTTAACAGATTATCAGTTGTTCAAGGGTCAAAATCAAGAAGAGTTTAAGGCCAGTTAGAACCTAGATTTGGATACAAAGTCCATGCCCATCCACTTGTTCTCCTCCTTAAACAGTGTTTTGAATGAGCTTTGACTTTTACTTACTAATGAAGTCTTAATTGTGAATATATCTATAGTATTAATTACTCCTTTAATCGTATTGAGGGTTATTTATCTCCTAACTAAATGGTCCAAGATTTATTCTTTGAATTCGTGTGATTTCCTGTATGCAGCATGGCTTTTAAAGGCTTTGAAATGTACTGTAAAGGGTAAACCTGGTTACATCAATTTAATCTGATGTTTTCCTAAACAGACAAATACATATATTTTTTTCTGTATATTATATATATATAATATAAAGATTCACAGAATCTACTTTTTTTGCTTCTCTCTCTCTCTCATCTTTCTGTCTCTTCTGTGAAAACAGACATTCAACTACACATTGAGAGGTGTTTTCCTCATATATTGGCATCACCCACTGCTTAATTCTTTTTTTTTTTTTTACATCTTTATTGGAGTATAATTGCTTTACAATGGTGTGTTAGTTTCTGCTTTATAACAAAATGAATCAGTTATATATACACATATGTTCCCATTACTCTTCCTGCTTGCGTCTCCCTCTCTCCCACCCTCCCTATCACACCCCTCCAGGCGGTCACAAAGCACCGAGCTGATCTCCCTGTGCTGTGCGGCTGCTTCCCACTAGCTATCTACTTTACGTCTGGTAGTGTATATATGTCCATGCCTCTCTTTCACTTTGTCACAGATTACCCTTGCCCCTCCCCATATCCTCAAGTCCATTCTCTAGTAGGTCTGTGTCTTTATTCCTGTCTTACCCCTAGGTTCTTCATGACATTTTTTTTCTTAAATTCCATATATATGTGTTAGCATACGGTATTTCTCTTTCTCTTTCTGACTTACTTCACTCTGTATGAAAGACTCTAGGTCTATCCACCTCATTACAAATAGCTCAATTTCGTTTCTTTTTATGGCTGAGTAATATTCCATTGTATATATGTGCCACATCTTCTTTATCCATTCATCTGATGATGGACACTTAGGTTGTTTCCATCTCCGGGCTATTGTAAATAGAGCTGCAATGAACATTTTGGTACATGACTCTATTTGAATTTTGGTTTTCTCAGGGTATATGCCCAGTAGTGGGATTGCTGGGTCATATGGTAGTTCTATTTGTAGTTTTTCAGGAACCTCCATACTGTTCTCCACAGTGGCTGTATCAATTTACATTCCCACCAACAGTGCAAGAGGGTTCCCTTTTCTCCACACCCTCTCCAGCATTTATTGTTTCTAGATTCTTTGATGATGGCCATTCTGACTGGTGTGAGATGATATCTCATTGTAGTTTTAATTTGCATTTCTCTCATGATTAGTGATGTTGAGCATTCTCTCATGTG